>NC_045544.1:11058531-11223531 GCF_009769535.1 Thamnophis elegans
CCTCCAGGCCGACTCATAAGACCCCTCGCTGTCGGAGTCTGGCGGCAGCTCCAACGGCTCCTGCCGGGCCACAACAGAGTAGTATATAAAGAATGCTATTGTTACCTTATGGCAGTGGTTCCCAAACTTGGCAACTTTAAGACTTGTGGACTTCAACTCCCAGAATTCTCCAGCCAGCTCTGGAGAATTCTGGGAGTTGAAGTCCACAAGTCTTAAAGTTGCCGAGTTTGGGAACCACTGCCTTATGGTATACCAAAGTAGTCTGAAACTTTCTTAGCAAATGCTGAAGAAGGGAATTGATGTGCCAGGCAACAGGAACTCCATGGACAGAGCACCAGTAGAAGAGAATATTTGTAGCTCAGAGTTGAAGTGTGAGATCCTTAGTGCTCTCCGAGCTTGGTTGTTATCCTGCAGACATTTCATTACCAAACTAGGCAACAGCATAAAGTGCCTGATACATACCAAGATCCATTAAATCACTTAGCATGTGCTGAGAGGGCTCCAAGACTGGGCAATGGAGTTGGGTGAAGACACTACACGTGACCTCTTTCTGATTGTTGAAAAGACTCCGTGGTCTTCATGAAGACTCCTGGGCAGTTGAAGTCTAGACAAATCCTTGTGTAATCCAACAGCAGCAGCAAATCTTTTTTTTTTTTTGGCCATTGCGAGACATTTACTGTCTACAGGCCACCAGATGGATTCAAACTCTGCATTTAAAGTTTTACTCAGCCACAGGAACTCTCGTTTCCTGAGGTTAGCTGAGGCAGTTGCTATTAACTGCTTGAAGTCCCCCTTGGGCACACACAAATGACTTTATGTCAATCTACACCTCCTGTGGGTGTAAGGCTTACTATTGGTTGCTGTTAGGTAAGCTCCTTTTGGGAAAGCGAGTGCGTTCAGAGAAGGGTTGTGAGAGTTGTGTTGGAGAACACACAAACCAGTATACAGAGACACTGCAGTTTAAATAGGCTTTTGCTTTCATGGAAATAGAGGTATCAGAGTCCATCAAACAGTCCAAGTCATACACGGATAAGACAGACGGTCATCAATGTCTTTCAGTTAAGGGATAATCCAAATAACATAGTCTATAATCATACAAACAGTCTGGTACTCAAAGTTTGCTAGCAGTTGCAAAACTTACAATAGCTCATGGCACTTTCTAACAGCCAACTTCCAAAAAACACTCAAATCAGATCAGCCCAGCATCTAACAAAACAGAGAGCTAACAGTCATTCTGGCTCCCTCTTATGGCCGATTGAGGAAACAGCAACCAATCACATTTTACAGTCTGATTTAAAGAAACAGGTATGCATTGTTACATGATTTATATATTGCCAACCCAACTGTTAGATTATATTCCTAACAGCTGCTTTCCTACCTGAATTATAGGCTTAATTAAAGCTCTTGCTAGATCTTATATCTGAGGCTGATTTTAACCGTGTTATTGTCATGTAGGTACTGAGGAGTCAATGCGAAATGCTTGCATCTACCTCTGTTCATCTTTTGCCTGTATTGTTTAAATGATTAAAAGGGACTAATTGTTTTAAATCCTTTTTTGGCTACTCCCACCATACAGTCGGGCAGAGTCCTGTACTGGGACTCCTTCTTACTCAAGTGGCAGGAGATTTGGAAAGAATCTCAAGAGGGAAGCCAAAGAAGACTAATATTTATGCTTGTCAATCAGAAAAGTCAGCAGTTCAGCGGTTCAAATCCCTAGTATAGGTCTCCTGCATGAGCAGGGGGTGGGACTAGATGACCTCCAAGGTCCCTTCCAACTCTGTTACTGCAAATAGCACAAAACAGTCCTGACCAATAATTTTGTCTGAAGCTTTATTGAAGTGAAGCACCCATCCAGACCGATATTGTAGCAATCAATTTGCAACACTAACTGCATTTCTGGGAAAGTGCCTTTTTAGCTTGCCCAAATGTGATCTCTAGCAAGCTCATCACTTTTTTTTTCTTTAATGTAATCTACACAGGGAACTTTGATTATTGAGTGAATTATAAATACAATAAATAAATAAATAGCTAAAGCATTCCAGCTATGACATGGTTCCTTGGGGGATCCTATTGATTGGATTTTACATTATGGGATACATCATCTCTTTATTAATTTGTTGACAAAGTATAATGGCTAGATAGGTTGCTTAGGTAGGCTAATATACCCATCCTAGAATGTCTAATAATAAAGGTCAGTAAATGTAAGTTTTAAATCAATAAATATTTTCAAGCCAGGTCAATAGTTTTAGTCCAGCCTTATTTATTCACTTAAGAACAGCTAAACTTTTAAAGTCATTTCAGCAATAGGTTAATTTTGGATTGTAATAAATCAGTAACAGTACATTATTACATTAGGCATACATATAATTCATCAATAATATTTGTCCAGCTTTGCACATGTTATACAATGTTTCCAAAAGAAATAAGCCCTGATTATTGGGCAAAGTAGATAGATAGTAGATAGATAGATAGATAGATAGATAGATAGATAGATAGATAGATAGATAGATAGATAGATAGATAGATAGATAGATACATAGATAGATAGATAGATAGATAGATAGATAGATAGATAGATAGATAGATAGATAGATAGATAGATAGATAGACAGACAGATAGACAGACAGATAGATAAGAGAGAGAATAGGTAGATGATAGATGATAGATGATAGGTGGGTGGATAGATAGATGATAGATAGATAGATAGATAGATAGATAGATAGTAGATAGATAGATAGATAGATATAGATAGATAAGAGAGAGAGAATGATAGGTAGATGATAGATGATAGATGATAGGTGGGTGGATAGATAGATGATAGATGGATGGATGGAGGATGGATGGATGGATGGATGGATGGATGGATGGATGGATAGATAGACAGACAGACAGACAGACAGACAGACAGACAGAAATAGATATAGATTAGATATAGATATAGATATGATATAGATATAGATATAGATAGATATAGATATAGATATAGATATAGATATAGATATAGATATAGATAGATATAGATATAGATATAGATATAGATATAGATATAGATATAGATAAGATATAGATATAGTATATGTCAAATTTATATACTGCCACATCCTGTGATTCTTGTTGGTTCTCTTCCTATTGCTAATCCCAAAGCATGCCTTTTCAGAAGCAGCTCCATATTTAGAAAGTTGATTTATAGTGATACCCACCAGTAAAGATTACAGAGAATACAGGTAGAATTAAATAAAATAAAATAAAATGGCAGAAATGACCACATAATCAAAGTTCTCTTTTTTTTCTCCTGTATACAACACACATAAAAAAGTAATAGGTGTTCAACTACACAGTCATAAACACCAGCTTCACTATTTTAACCCTCCTCCAATCTTATTTGCACTCTAGAACATCAGCCATAGACTTCCTGGAACAAACCCCCTGCTCACTGTGAAAGTCACATACTCTTTGCATTTTTCTGATATGGTTCACCGAGCACAGAGACCGAAGTTATCCTATTCTATTTGTTGAGGGGACTCCAATATGAATCCAGAGCAGAGGTGAGTTCCTACTGGTTCAGACCAGTTTGGACAAGTGGGTAGTAACTCGGGCGGCCACGTCCTTGAACTGGTTCTATCAGCGGCGCCATAGGCACTACCATTGTTTTTTTCCTTCTGCGCATGCACAGAAGCATTTTACCTACTGCGCATGTGCATGTAGTGTGCATTAAGCGCGCACACCCGAAGTGCATCCCTGAGCGAACCGGCAGTAGAAGAAGCCGGAACCCACTCCTGGTACAGAGATCAAATCAAGCAGCTAGGAGAAAGATCCACTCTGTTTGTCATTAGTTGATTTGAATTACAACCCACCACCTCAACAGCTGGTGATAACAAAAAAGTTACACCATAAGTTCAACACCTAACTTCCCGCCGTCTTTCATAGCTGCATCATAATTTATGGACACATTACATTCCAATAGTGGAATGTAGTCTGAAGTTCTAGGAGGAAGGGAATGAATTCCACAGAGCAATAAGGCAGTGAAACAGGAGAATGAGAGTAAAGAAGTCTTCTCCCTAGAAATTCTCAGTGTATTTATAGTGATGGGAAAAATGCAACATTTCTGTCCATAGCTATGGAACAATAAAGGAAACTGCTCAGTAATAATTCCATGTGCATCTCCAGGTTCTTGCAGCCTGACAGACATCTTGCCTAAGCCTACAATCCAGGTCCGCCCACTCATCTGCAGTTAAATTTTGGCGGAAAGTGGTATTATTATGAATGGATTTTTAGTTTACCAACAGTACTTGAAGTAAAAATTACTAGCAATACAAGTTCCAGAATGAAGATAAAGGTCTATGGACATGAAGGGGAAGACCAAACACCATCTTGTTGATTTCTCATCCCCTGGAACACCTGACTCAGCATGATCTCCACTCTCCTTGACCAACACCACCAGGATAATTCTGCCTTTATCCACCAAGAATGCAATCTTCATAATCAAATTCCCCCAAGCCCATGTATGTAGCAAAATCATCACCCATAGGACACAGTTGCATCTTCAAAATTCCCAACCAACTACTCATAAACAAAAACACTCAACCGCCCCCCAATATTATCATTCCTTCACAGCCACGTACCTTCCAGAGCTGCCATAATAACCTTATTAAGCCAGACTTCCCATTTCCTATATGTCAACTTCAGAAGGATAGATTTTCCTTGTCAAAAAGCCTTCTTTTACTAGTAGCTAAGGATAGAAATCTCATCTCCAATCTCTCATTGTTGTAAGGCTTCCAACTTTTCATTTCAAGTTTACTTTATTATAATGGTTGATTACACAGCCAGACCTTTAGGCTGAATTTGGCATTTTTGTCCACCTATTGAGTCCTTCCCAAGGACCTGGAATGGGCAGTTGTTTTTTTTAATGATATTAAAGATATTGTTGTCGGATGTATTCCAAATAAAGCTGTCTTTTTGCAATTGACGATGGTTATTTTCTCAAATGGTGCTACAGAATTCTTGGAATTTCACCCAGGTGCCTAATACTATTGATACCATCTTGACTTTTTTGCCACAGTTGTTCTACTTCTATTTGTAGGGTTTTAGTTTTTATGATTTTTTTTTCTCTCCAGTTCATTTTCTTCCATTCTCCTATCACCAGATTTTTTTTGTCTTTCTTATCAAGAACTGTTTATTAATTTGTTGGCAATGTAAATGACTAGATGGCTAGCCTGGGTAAGCTACTATAACAATTGCCATCTTTGGGATAGAATAGATATTTAAAATAACAAATTAATGTTGTGTAGACATACTTTTAAAACAGAAAAAGTATGTTTCAAGCTTAAGAACTATTAACTCTTTTTTCAGAGAATTGCTTGTTCTAGTTCCAGCTGATATTTGACATGGGTCACTCTCTTTTACCAATAATTTTATACATAAGTCACTTTAGGACCCATGGATCAAAAAATGGGATCTATCTATCTATCTATCTATCTATCTATCTATCTATCTATCTATCTATCTATATCTATATCTATCATCTATCATCATCTATTATCTATCTATTATCTATCTATCTATCTATATCTATCTATCTATCTATCTATCTATCTATCTATCATATCTATCTATCTATATATCTATCATATCTATATCTATATCTATATCTATATCTATATATCTATATCTATATCTATCTATATCTATATCTATCTATCTATCTATCTATCTCCATATCTATATCTATATCATGACCATCTATATCTATCTATCTATCTCTATCTATCTATCTATCTATCTATCTATCTATCTATCTATCTATCTATCTATCTATTATCTCTCTATCTCTATCTCTATCTCTATCTATCCATCTATCTATCTATATCTATCTCTATCTCTATCTCATCTCTCTCATCTCTCTCTATCTCTATCTCTATCTCTATCTCTATCTCTATCTCTATCTCTATCTCTATCTCTATCTCTATCTATCTATCTATCTATCTATCTATCTATCTATCTATCTATCTATCTATCTATCTATCATCTATCTATCCATCTATCTATCTCTATCTCTATCTCTATCTCTATCTCTATCTCTATCTCTATCTCTATCTCTATCTCTATCTCTATCTCTATCTCTATCTCTATCTCTATCTCTATCTCTATCTATCTATCTATCTATCTATCTATCTATCTATCTATCTATCTATCTATCTATCTATCTATCTCCATATCTATATCTATATCATGACCATCTATATCTCATATATCATCATCTATCTATCTATCTATCTATCTATCTATCTATCTATCTATCTATCTATCTATCTATATCCTATCACTTTACATAAAGTCATGTTAAAGACATGACACCTTCCATCCCTACCCTATATATATATATATATTACTTATTTATACACTATTTTATTCCTAAAGCATTACTATCAACCTAGTAGAATACGGGCAATTAACCAATTAACCTCCACCACCACCACCCCCAAAATGGATTAAAGGATTACCATAATAATTCTGACCACAGAAGAATCTCTTCTTTTGTTCCTTAAAAGAATGAGTACTAAATATAGCTCTAGTGCAAAATAAGTGCAGCTTCCAGATGTTGTTGTGTTGTAGGTAATCAGGACATAGTTTGCCTTCAAGTCTGTGGACCTTCCCATAAAATGCTCCCTGATGAATTTTGCTCCCTGGTGTATGGTATAGCAAAAATGAGCTTGTCCCTATCTGTTGCTATAGGCATTTTAGGGAATTATTCCTTTCTACAGCATTGAATAGAGGTGATTTGTCCTGCTTTGAGAAAACTGTACAACAATCTAAGTCTAAATGGTTTTTATGGCTCCATGACACATTAATTTCACCTAAAACAAGGAGGAAGTCAGAATATTAAAGTCATTGAAGTTCCAAGGAGTTGAATTTGTTTTGTGCTACCGAACAACAGACTGCAGTTCCTGCTGCTCTAATGTTTACTAGCTCTTTCTTAACACTTAGCAGCATCTGTTGAGCAGTTTGGAGGATTTTCAAAAGTCTACTCAGCTTTATCATCAAAGTAGCATTGATTTTGTATGTGCTGTTTCCTTTAGTTCACTCATTTCAGTACATTATGGGTCTGCAGATGTATCTGTCTACATCAGGAACACCCTTGTATTGGCAGTTAAGCATCTATTAACATAATTGTCATGCAGTAATGAGCAAACCTCCCTAATTACAATCCATATCAAATACAAACACGAATGCTTTTCCACATATTCATCCATCTATCTATCGTACCCTATTTTGCACAAATGGCCTATTTCAAAAAACAAACCAACTTCACAATATTGGTAGTCCTCAACTTAGGACTACAATTGAGCCCAACCTATATGTTGCTAATCAAGACATTTGTAAAGTGAATTTTGCCCCCTTTTATGATGTTTCTTGCAGCGTTTGTTAAGCGAATCACAGCCGTGGTTAAACTGGTAACAGGGTTGTTCAGTGAATCTGGCTTCCCCATCGATTTTGCTTAGCAGAAGGTCACAAAAAGTGACCACATGACCCCGGGATAGTGCAACCGTCATAAATATGAGTCAGTTGCCAGACATATGATTTTTGATCACATGACCATGGGAATGCTGCAATGGTCGTAAGTGTGAAAAATGGTAGTGTCATTTTTTTCCAGTGCCACTGTAACTTTGAATGGTCACTGAGTGAATTGTTGTAAGTTGAGGACTACCTGCATTTGAAATATTACCCTTTGTAGATGATACATCTAGACCAGCGGTTCCCAAACCTTTTTAGCATGGCAGCCTGGTTGGGGGAAGAGGAGAGGGGAATCAGGCTGCAAGAGGCTTGTGCAAGTTGAGCTGCCTGTATGTGTGCATCAGTGGTGGGATTCAAATAATTTAACAACTGGTTTCTGCCCTAATGACCAGATGGGTAGGTGTGGCTCAGTGGTCAAGTGAGTGGGTAGGCATGGCCAACTCAACATCACTCACATCGATGGGCGCTTCGCTTTAGCTGTTACAATGGAATAAGGGTTAACTGGAGAGGCAGTTTCTGTAAGCAGGACAATGAAGATGAGGCTAGAAACAATACCAGAATGTTCCCTTCCTGCCTTCCTTACAGGATTAGCCCTGTAAAGTGGAAAAAACAAAAGGAGATTTCTTCCAACAATCAGTTCTCTGAACTGCTTAGAAAGTTAACAACCGGTTCTCCCGAATAGATGCGGAATGGCTGAATCCCACCACTGGTGTGCATGTGCACCACTCCACCACTCATGCAAGTCAAGCAGTATGTGTGTGATGTGTGCCCATTCCGAATAGGCCACAGCCCAGGGGTTGGAGACAGTGGTGGTTTCCTATCAGTTTGGACCAGTTCAATAGCAATAGCAATAGCAGTTAGACTTATATACTGCTTCATAGGGCTTTCAGCCCTCTCTAAGTGGTTTACAGAGTCAGCATATTACCCCCAACAACAATCCGGGTCCTCATTTTACCCACCTCGGAAGGATGGAAGGCTGAGTCAACCCTGAGCCGGTGAGATTTGAACAGCCGAACTGCAGAACTGCAGTCAGCTGAAGTAGCCTGCAGTGCTGCATTTAACCACTGCACCACCTCGGCAGCCAAACTGGTAGTGGTTTTGCAACCTGGGTTGCTGGAACAGGCACCGCCATCTTGTTTTTTCGCTTCTGCACAATTTGTATTGCACTGCACATGCCCGTGAAGTTCGCATCAAGTGCACATATGTGGCACGGCCACGAGCGAACCAGCAGTAGTGACTCCCAGAACCCACCCCTGATTGTAGACCTCTGGTCTAGACAATGCCACCTCTATCTCATTGCCACCTGCTGTTGAGACAACCTAGTCGATGCCTTGTGAAGGCCAGGGGTTTTCTATGAATGGGATTTTCTACCGACTGTTCAATAGGAAGGAATTCATGACAAAAAGATCTTGCAGCTGATCCCACAGACTAAACCAGAGGCATACAGAGAAAGTGACAGCCTGTGCATCTTCAGTTAAAGATGGGAATCAATAGTAACCACGTCAATTTGGGGAGAGGAGAAATCCGTGTATTAAATTCTGGTTCAGTGCATGTACCAAGGCGATGGATTAGGAAATATGAGCTTTGGTTGGAGGGTGTTTGTTTCTAAAGATGGCAAAAATGAATTGCCTCTAAAGTGAGTAAGCCTTCTTAGCTGTGGATTATTGACAAGGGAGGCTCCAATGCTTTTTCCAGAGCTCTAAAGGATAGTTACTTCAGTCCAGCCATTAAAACTCCACTAAGCCTGTCTCTGTGATTAAAATAGCCATTGTTTGTGGAGAAAAATCTCCAGGATGTTCTCTTCTATAGAAACCAGGCTTGGCTTCAAAAATGGGAATCAAATAAAAGAGGCAGAGTTTTCCGCATCCCCTTGTAGGGTTTTGAGAGACCGCCTACTGCACTTGAGAGACCGCCTACTGCCAATTACCTCCACTAGACCGATTAGATCGCATAGATTAGGCCTCCTCCGATTCCATGAACGAGCCAATGTCATCTGGCAACTACCCGGAGAAGAGCCTTCTCGGTGGCTGCTCCGACCCTCTGGAACGAACTCCACGTGGGGATTCGTACCCTCACCACCCTCCAGACCTTCCGCACTGCCCTTAAAATCTGGCTGTCCCAGCAGGCCTGGGGCTAAAGATCCTAACCCCACCTGAATGGTACGATAGTTGTGTTTTTTTTAACAATGTATTGTTTTATGTTCATAACTTGTTTTGTCCTCCCCTTCCCCTAACTTGTGAGCCGCCCTGAGTCCCCTCAGGGAAAAGGGCGGCATACAAATAAATAAACTATAAACTATAAACTATAGGGTTTTCTGTATCCCTTGCTACTATCTGGTGGCCATCCAGGTTATTGCATTTCTTCAGAGTCTTTGCATGGCTTCAGAATTAAGACAGAATTAAGCTCTCTATTCTTTTTCAAAAAGTAAAGGCATGTGCAAAAATGACAAGATGCTTCCTCCCAGGTTAAAAAAAAAAGGTGTGAATGCTTTCTTTTCTTCCCCCTTACATTGAGTGGGAGGTAAATGAATTTGTTTCTCTTCTTCTTCCAATACCATTCCACACCCCCTCTGTGCCCACAACCCAGCAATTCAATGTGCTCACAATGATGTTCAGTAGGCCTTGCTTAGAATTACCTTTGCCTGGCCTCCATTCTACACATTGCAACAATAGGTAACCATACAGTAGCATAAGCATGCTTACGTAAATAGTCAGCATGCTGTTCCCTTTTAAGAGAAACAATGATTTGCAGAAGAGAGAAAAAGAATGGGAAACTGTAAGCCCAATAAAGTAAGAGTGAGAAAAAGAGGAAATAACAACAGCTATTCGATTCAGTCTCACCATCAATGTTCCCTCTAATTTTTTTTCAGTGTGTGCAGAAAAGTATAGTGTTTGAGTGGCACATTTTCATGCCTGAGCACCTGAATTTTTTTAGGCATAATTGCCATCAGATGTTGGGGAGGGAACAAGGAGAAAAAGGGTCCCTTCCCTCTCCCTCAGACTCCCAGGAAGGAAGGGAAGGAAGGGGAGGGAAAGGGAAGGAAATGGGAAAGAAGAAAAGAAAGAAGAAAAGGAAAAAGGAAAGGAAAAAGGAAAGGAAAAAGGAAAGGAAAAAGGAAAGCAAATGGAAAAGAAGGAAATGAAAAAGGAAAGGAAATGGGAAGAGAAGAAAGAAGAAAGGAAAGGATGAAGGGAAGGGGAAAAGGGAAAAGGAAATAAGGAAAGGAAAGGAAAAGAGAAAGGAAAGGAAAAGAGAAAAGAAAGGAGACAGGAAAGGAAATGGAAAAGAAGGAAAGGAAAAGGAAGGGAAAGGAGAAAGGAAAGGAAAGAGAAAGGAAAGGAAAAGAGAAAGAAAGGAGAAAGGAAAGGAAAGGAAATGGAAAGAAGGAAAGAAAAGGAAGGAAAGGAAAGAATGAAAAGAAAGGGACAGGAAAGAAGGAAGGAAAGAAAGAAAGGAAAGAAAAGAAGGAAAGGAGAAAGGAAAGGAAATGGAAAAGAAGGAAAGGAAAATGGAAGGAAATGAGAAAGGAAAAGAGAAAGGAAAGGGAAAAGGAAAGAAAGGAAAGGAAGATAAAAGAAGGACAGAAAGGGAAAGGAAAGAGTGGAATGGATTGGTACTGCTTATAAATCAAATCTCAAGATCCCGTGGACCCCTTTGGCTCAGGCAGTCCAACTCCACGCTGCTTTCCTTTTTCCGCAAAGCGACGGGATCGCAGAAATACTGCCGAGCCTAGAACACGGCTTCAGAAGACGCAATGCCTGAGAAATCCCGGATGTGCAGAGAAACGCAGGCTACAACCAGCGAATCTCGTTTTCCCAGGAACCAATGAAGCCCCAGAGGACCAATGGGAATTCTCCTTTCTGCAGCATCATCGGTCTCCGGGCAGAGTCTTCCTTGATTTCACCAATCACCAGATGGAGGAGAGAGTTCGGTGCAGAGAGAGAAGGGAGGGAGGGAGGATATTTTCAGTCATATTTTAAGACATTAAAGAAGTTTGAAACTTCTGTGCAGTGTTTTTGTTATGTGCGTGGCCGCGCAGCCACGCAGCTTAGAGGGAACATCATGACTGATGACTGACATTTGATGACTGACACTATGCATTCCTTGAGCATCCATTCATTTTCTTTGTCACTTACCATACACTTCTTAAGAATTACATTCCAAGTGCACTCAACTTTATGCTTATCCTAATGTACCCAACTCTCACCTTTAATTTAACAAGTGGGTAGAGGCATGCTGTTTTCTGTTTCCATGTTTTCCATGTTTTCATTCTTCACAGTGGCCCACATGCTCCTTTGCAGTTCTTAACATTTATGCCTCTTCAGTAAACATTCTTTTCATTTTTAATAAACTTTAAATCCATTTTTTTTTTCATTTATCACCATTTTTATATAAACTTGCTATGATTCACTCCATTTTTCAATTCAATTAGCTTGATCTTTGACACATTCATTCTTAGTTCCATAATCTTCCTTCTGTGGTGGCACAGTGGTTAGAATGCAGTACTGCAGAATATTTCTGCTGAGTGCTGGAAGACTGCAATTTGGCAGTTTGAATCTCACCAGACTCAAGGTTGAGTCTTCCATCCTTCCGAGGTGGGTAAAATGCGGATCCAGATTGTTAGGGGCAACATGCTGACTCTGTAACCTGCTTAGAGAGTCCTATAAAAGCACTGTGAAGCGTTATAAGTGTATTGCTCTTCCATCATTCTTTTTCTTCCTCTTTTACCACTTTGGGTGTCGAGAGAGATACAACATTCTGATCCTTGCACTTCTGGCGGCCTCAATCGTTGTTAATTGATGTTGTTGTATTGTGTCTTTTATGTTGTCTCTCCATCTTCTTCTGGGTTTATCTTTTCAGCTTTTTCTTTTTGTATATATTTTGTATGGTGTAGAATTTCCAGACATTCTCTGCAGGTGAGCAAACTGCTTAAGATGCTGTATTTATATTCAGTTTAAGATTAGTTCCATTCCAATTCTTTCTCTTATGATCTTATTTTTGATTTTATCCCTTCTAATCACTTTGGCAGCTTTCTTCAAGCATCTCATTTCCGTAGTGACCAACCTTCCATCATGTGCCAGTGAGTAATTTCAGGTTCTCAGCCAACAAATGACATGGCATCACCTGCACACCAAAATGTGTGCACATTTATGTCCCCACACAACAGCCCAACACAAACGTTGGTCACACATTTACATTCAACAACCAAACAGGCACCTTGTGGCCTTGTCTTAGTCCCTGCTCAATTTTGAACTATTTGCTAAGTGTTCCATTTAGTCTGTCATATAACTGTAACTTTCTTCCTATAGTTATCATAATCAGCAACCAGGTTTAGCAATAGCAATAGCAATAGCAGTTAGACTTATATACCGCTTCATAGGGCTTTCAGCCCTCTCTAAGCGGTTTACAAAGTCAGCATATCGCCCCCACACAATCTGGGTCCTCATTTTACCCACCTCGGAAGGATGGAAGGCTGAGTCAACCTTGAGCCGGTGAGATTTGAACCACCTAACTGCAGATAGCAGTCAGCTGAAGTGGCCTGCAGTACTGCACTCTACCCACTGCGCCACCTCGAACTATAATGTCAGGTTTGACATTATAGTTCTGCAAAGCATTCCATAGCACTAGCCTAATCACTTTACAGTATGCTTTCTCTAAATCAACAAATGTGCAACTCATTGCAGGATGCAATCTGGGTCCGTCATTGAGAACAGAGATTTTGCCTTCCAAACTTTCAGACTCATGCTGGAGCCCATCCTCAGGGAACTTCTGTGTGTGCTGTGGGCTGTTCTCTGTGTGGTATTTTTATGATTCCTGTTGTGTAACTATTTAGATGTAGATTGGGATATTGATAACTGGCTATTTAATTGTTGGCCATTGTTTCCTTGTGTTGCCAAGCCCTTGCCTCTTAAGTACTTGATAATTTGGGGATAAATCAGCACTCCTGTTGATTGATGAGGATCCCCTGTTTCCTAGGCTTCAATCACTTCCCTGGCTGTTTTTGTGCCTGCTTGCAAAACTGAATGCATGTCCTTGTTCATTGCAGCATGAGGCTACCAATGAGTTTGGGTCTCCTCGTGTGACCGCTCGCTTGTGTCCTTGCAATCTGGTGGTTAGCTTTCTCCCCGTCTGTTCTACATAGTCACGGGACAATCCTACAACACATGTCCCCACACAACAGTCCAACACAAACATTGGTCACATAGTTATACAATACAATATTTATCCAGAAATACATTCAACAACCAATTGACTTATTTCTCAGTGCATCACCAGTGAGCAATTATTTGACACATTTTGTTTGCATAAACTGCCCTGCACATTCCAATTTTGCTTATTATTACTTCTTATACCCTTTCAATCCCACCAAATTACCTTTCCGAGCACACTTAAAAAGTCAATCCTTGCTAGCAGTTACAGTATTCATTCTTGTGCCTTTTTCTTGGTGTAGTGAACAGTAAGATCAGGCACACATTCAGCAGCTGCTGGTTATAAGCAGAACACATCAATATTTTCACGTTTCTCCAGTTAGACCAGCGGTTCTCAATCTGTGAATCGCCCCTTTGGGGTCGAACAACCCTTTCACAGGGGTCGCCTAAGACCATCGGAAAAGACATATTTTCGATGGTCTTAGGAACCGAGACACCGCTCCTCTATGTTGGTCATCACAACATGAGGAGCTGTATTAAAGGGTCGCGGCATTGGGAAGGTTAAGAACCACTGAGTTAGACCATCTACATCAGTAGCTTTCTCTTTTTCTCTGCATTCATTATTTTTCCACTTCTGTTCATCTGGGGTTTTTACATCATTTCTTTCAGTTCACTCTTAAACATTTTATTACCATACACAAGAGATACACAATATCTCTATTTATTCATTCCTTTGTTTGTTTGTTTGTTTGTTTGTTCATTCATTTGTTCATTTGTTTATTTATTTAGTGTATGGCATATCATACATGGACTAGACTTACATCTATTAACATTTCATCTAGATTAATAAAACACAAACAATATAAAAGTTTAAAAGATCCATTTTCAAATATTAATGTCTAGGCCATCTAACCACTGAAGCACATCATCAATTATACGAGAGGAGTGGGGAATCAGATACTAGGCAGGTATATGCCCTCAGCTTATAGTTGGTCACAAGATGATCAATGGGATTCTGCAGTCACACTGAGTGGAGGATACTATGCTCCATTTATACAGTGAATTCCAGCAGATGCCATGTAAGACAGGGGTGGGTTGCTACTGGCATTGCTGCTGGTTCTCTGCGCACATGTGCACAATTGGGAGTAAATTGTTCTGCACATGTGCAGAACATTAAAAATTATTAAAACCCAAGCCAGCAATGACTGTGGAAACCAGGGTTAGGTTTAGGTTTAGGTTTATTGGGATTTATATGCCGCCCTTTTCCCTGAGGGGACTCAGGGCGGCTTACAACCACAGGGGAGGGGAAGTGCAAGGTCAAAACAAACAATTAGTGAACAAAAGAAAAATGATAAAACACAACTTTCATTCAGCAATCAAACACTCGGGCGGGTGATTGGAAGCTATTCCCAGGCCTGCTGGGAGAGCCAGATCTTGAGGGCTGCGCGGAAGGTCTGGATCGTGGTGAGGGTGCGGATCTCCATGGGGAGCTCGTTCCATAGGGTCGGGGCAGCAGCAGAGAAGGCTCTCCTCCGTGTGGTCGCCAGTCGGCATTGAGGCTGATGGAATTCGGAGGAGGCCTAGTCTGTGAGATCTAATTGGTCGGTTTAGGGAGGTAATCGGCAGAAGGCGGTCTCTCAAGTACCCAGATCCACTACCATGGAGTGCTTTAAAGGTGGTCATTAGTATCCTGAAGCGCACCCGGAGACCAACAGGTAGCCAGTGCAGCTCGCGGAGGACAGGTGTAACGTGGGCGAACCGAGGTGCGCCCACTATCACTCGCGCGGCTGCATTTTGGACTAGCTGTAGTCGCCGGATGCACTTCAGGGGCAGCCCCATGTAGAGCCCATTGCAGTATTCCAGTCTGGAGATCACAAGGGCTCGAATGACTGTTGTGAGGGCCCCCCGATCTAGGTAGGGCCGCAACTGGTGGACCAGGCGAACCTGGGCAAATGCCCCCCTGGTCACAGCTGACAGCTGGTGGTCAAAAGTCAGCTGTGGATCCAGGAGGACTCCTAAGTTGCGGACCCTATCTGAGGGGTATAAAATTTGACCCCCCAGCCTAAGCGTTGGTGTATTAGCCAAATTATTGGGGGGGAAACACAACAGCCACTCGGTTTTATCCGGGTTGAGCACCAGTTTGTTAGCACTCATCCAGTCCTTAACGGCCTCCAGACCCTGGTTCATCACGTCCACCGCTTCATTGAGTTGGCACGGGGCGGACAGATACAATTGCGTATCGTCCGCATATTGATGGTATTTTATCCCGTGCCTCCGAATGATCTCGCCCAGCGGTTTCATGTATATGTTAAATAGTAGGGGGGATAAGACCGAACCCTGGGGTACCCCACATGTTAGGGGCCTCAGGGACGATCTCTGCCCCCCGACTAACACCGACTGCGACCTGTCCGAGAGGTAGGAGGAGAACCACCGCAGAACAGTGCCTCCCACTCCCACCTCCCGCAGTCGTCGCAGAAGGATACCATGGTCGATGGTATCGAAAGCCGCTGAGAGGTCAAGGAGAACCAGGATGGACGCATAGCCTCCATCTCTGGCCCTCCAGAGATCATCGGTCAATGCGACCAAAGCGGTTTCTGTGCTGTAACCAGGTCTGAAGCCGGACTGGAAGGGGTCAAGATAGCTAGCTTCCTCCAAGGCCCGTCGAAGCTGAAAGGCCACCACCTTCTCAACAACCTTCCCGATAAAGGGAAGGTTGGAGACAGGACGAAAGTTGTTTAAGATGGCTGGATCTAACGATGGTTTCTTTAGGAGGGGTCTCACCACCGCTGTTTTGAGTACGGCGGGGAAGTGCCCCTCCCGAAGGGAGGCGGTGACAACCGCCTGGATCCAGCCATGTGTCACCTCCCTGCTGTTAGCCACCAGCCAGGAGGGACACGGGTCCAGAATACAAGTGGAGGCACTTACAGCTCGGATGGCCTTGTCCACATCCCCAGAGGCAACTTCCTGGAACTCAACCCAGAGTTGATGTGGCAGATGATCCTCCTGTATCTCAGCTGGATCTACTGCGGTGGAGTCCAAGTCCGATCGAAACCGAGCTACTTTGTCCGCCAAGAATTGAGCATAATCCTCAGCCCTACCCTGCAAGGGGTCTCCCGCATCCCTCCTATTAAGGAGGGAGCGGGTTATCCTGAACAGGGCGGCTGGGCGTGACTCGGCGGACGCAACCAAGGAAGAAATATATGATCTTTTTGCAGTTCTTAATGCTCGAACATAGTCCTTGGTGCAGGTGGTTAAGAGTGCTCGGTTTGCCTCGGACTTATCCGACCTCCACTGGTGCTCTAGGCATCTCCTCCGGCGTTTCTTCTCCCGGAGTTCCTCGGTGAACCAGGGAACTCTCCGGGATCCACTGACCCGGAGGGGCCGTAGTGGCGCAATCCGGTCGAGAGACTCCGACGCCGCCGAGTACCAGGCGGCAGCCAGAGTCTCCGCCGAACTGTGGGCGAGGGTATCAGGAATAACCCAAGCTCCGTCTGGAACCTCTGAGGGTCCATAAGTCGCCTGGGGCGGAACCACCTGGTCGGTTCCTCCCCTACGGTGGGGGTTTGGCCTCCGGAAGTCGAGCCTCAGTAGGCAATGGTCTGACCACGACAGGGGTATGATCTCATTACCCTCAGACCAAGATCACACATCCACTGCTCCGAGAGGAATACGAGGTCGAGCATGTGACCCGCTGCATGGGTTGGGCCCCGAATTACCTGGGTCAAGCCCATGGCTGTCATGGAAGCCATGAACTCCTGCGCCCCGTCAGAGCGTTCACCGAGCGATGGCAAGTTGAAATCCCCCAGAACAATAAGCCTGGGGAACTCAACTGCCAGCTCGGCTACTGACTCGAGGAGCGAGGGGAGGGATGCTGCAACGCAGTTGGGAGGCAGGTACGTTAGCAGCAAACCCACTTGACCCTTGAGGTCCAACTTTATCAGCAGAGACTCACACCGACAAGCTCCGGAGCAGGGACCCTACGAGGTAACAGAGACTCCCGGATTACAATAGCCACACCGCCACCCCTTCCCTGGGCTCTCGGCTGATGAAGCACCTGAAATCCCTCTGGGCACATCTCTACGAGGGGGACTCCTCCTTCTGTGCCCAGCCAGGTTTCAGTAATACATGCCTGGGAACCAGTTCGGGGACGTGTCCAGCCTGCCATCCCTACCGGTTCAGCAACCAAGTCCCAAATTCCACAACCGGTTCGCCTGAACCGGTGCGAACCTGTAGCAACTCACTCTGATGTGAGGTAAGAATTCCATTCAGGATTGTCCATTGGTGGTGTGGCAGCTCAAAGCCTGGCACCCTTTTTGTAGGGTTCTCTCTATAACTGGGTGTTCATTGAGACATAGTAAATGTCTCCAAAATGCTTCCTCTCCAGTGTCATTCAAAGAATTAAACTTCTTTTGTTTTAATTCTATTCATTCTGCTGAAGATTCCTTGTTTAATCTGTTTCATCCACTTCCAAAATGATTGTCAACAACAGCCCTCTCTGTTTTATCCTGTTTTAATCTTTAGCATCCCTTGCTCTCTTTGAGAATATCCACTGTAGCTACCTTTTTTTCTTTATACAAACTTCAGAATCTTTCTCTCATCTGCATTGTTACAGCAATCATTACCTTGTATTAATTTTGTTCACTTGCAGCCTCTTTCAGCATTTTACCAAGCATTCTTTTTTTCATATTCCCCAATTAGCTTACTCTGCAAATTGCCATTATATAATTCTTTCCACTATGTTTCAAGCAGCTTCCACATCCTCTTCCTTTATATTCTCTTTTCATTAATTCTGATGGGACCTTCTAATTGTTTTTCATTCAGGATTCATACTTTTCCCCCCCACCCATCATTTTATTTTATTCTCATTTGTTTCACTATTCCTTTTCTCATTTCTCCCAAGATCCATTTTTAATAATATCAAATAATGGTTTGTTCATAATCAGAAACTTTTATCATTGTTATATGTTCCACTAATCCTATCAGTATTTCATTATAAACCTTAACAATGTTTTTTTGCATTTCTATGTATTCCCTTGCCATGTTTAGAAATAAAGAAACTTATATTTAACAAAGGCATTTTCTAAGAAGATATTCATCAGAATTCACTATTCTTATTTCTCTTAGCATTCCAAACGGCCCAGTCACTTTATCTCTACATCCTTCTACCATTCCCACTCATCATTCACATGACTTAATAGATTTTCTTTTCCTCTTATTGAATCACAGTTATTCACAGTAGTGCACAATTTTTTCCAAAAGCTAAATTCTGGTCTTCAGTTATTAGTATTCTGTACTGCAGCATAACATAACAACTATCACTGACTTACTGATTCCTTTTCTCTTTTGACATGCTAATAAATGACATGAATTCATACTTTCTGACATTTTCATCCTTTTATTCAGAATTAAACTTAAACTTTCATTTCCCTGCATATATTTCTCCATTTTCCCTAGTATCAGGTTGAAAATTGCCAAGATGCATCGTTTTACTATCACAGCTAGCGAGAGGCTTTTAAATGCAACTGAGACATACTGTTAGTAGCTTCATGACCATCCATGTATAGCATCTGCTTACACAGAGAGAGAGAGAGAGCACGTGCAGGCAGAAGATCAGTAAAAAAGCACATCCTATATTCCGTCAAAAGCAGAGAGGAATTGCTAACATGTTGTCATTTTATTCCCTTTTGGCCAGAAGTGGGGATGAGAAAGTTTTGTTGCTCCAGTTTATTTTGAGCAGAAAGGCAGCTTATCAATCAATCAATCGATTGATTGATTACATTTATATGCTGCCCGTTTCCCCGAAGGGGACTCAGGGTGGCTCACAATTCAATCAGGGAAGGGGGTACAAACAGGGGGATAAAAAGACAAGGCAACAATACAAAATTTAAAAACACACAACAACCATACCATTCGAGAAGGGGGGCAAAAAACTCTTTAGCCCCAGGCCTGTCGGAACAGCCGGGTTTTAAGGGCTTTGCGGAAGGCCTGGAGGGTGGTGAGGGTTTGAATCTCCACGGGGAGCTCGTTCCAGAGGGTCGGAGCAGCCACAGAGAAGGCTCTCCTCCGTGTGGTCGCCAGCCGGCATTGGCCGACGGATGGAATCTCGGAGGAGGCCTAATCTGGGGGATCTAATCGGTCTATTGGAGGTAATTGGCATGAGTTAAATGAGTTGCACTTTGCTTCTGTTTGCATAGGCAACCAGTACAAATGGCAATTGGCATCAAAACAACCTTTGTCATGCACACAAAGATTGCAAGCCTTTGGCTGCAGCAACGTTGTAATCCAATAATTCAATGATGCATGCAACATCCCCACCACACCACCCCTCTCTGATTGCATTCTATTAAAAAGAAAAGTTGATCCCACAAGCTCGAGGAATCTTGGGTGGTCTCTGAGCTTGGTTCTTTTCTTGGAGACATTCATTACTCAAACTAGGTAACATCATCTGCGCTTACTCCTTCACTGCCAATTGACTAGCAATGATGATGTTACCTAGTTCAGGTAATGAAACATCTGCAAGAAAACAACCCAGCTCGGAGACCACCCAGAACTCCTCATTTCAACCCGAGCTACAAATACTCTCCTTTATTGGGATCTTGAGGTCTGCCGAAATTAGCTTTTATTGGCTCTCAGTTGACTGAGCTGAGTCGCTAGTAGGACTGATGCAAGAAGTTCCACAGCACAGCTGAAGGGTTATGCATTTCCTAAAGCATTTCTTTCTACTGTTTCTGTTGTGCCCGAATGTTTTGAAGTCTCCCAGATGATCCAGCTGCTGCCGCCGCAGCAGTAGCATCAATAGCAGCCTGAGATTCCGTCCTAGGAAAGACATCCGGCTGACTGATTAAATCCACTGAGACATCGTGGTGTAAAGAAACTATTCAGGCTACAATTCTCCCAGGAAGAAAGATGCTCTGATGCCATGCACCGAGAGGCTTGCTCACTGCCACTGGCTCCCTCTGCTGCACGGGAGCCATTTAGTAGGTGTTTCATGTGGGACCTGCCTGAGCTTTAACAAACAGCATGGGCCCAAACTCATTCATTCACGGCTTTGTGCCAGCCTCTGGAGAGAACAGCGCAGGATTTCCAGTGTCTAACTTGGTCTCTTCAAACTTCATTCTCCCCCACCCCGCCGGAATATAAATGCCTCCCTCTGTGTGGCAGCAGCAGCAGCAGTCAGCAAGAGCCATCATTTTAAACGGTGTTCTAATTCCTATGGCAACCACTTATTTTATGTGCTTATTATTTATTTAGCAGAACTTTTGCTTCCAGGCAGTGAATCACACAATGCAAAAAGGCAGTTGCTAGGTGTGTAGGAGGGGAAGCGCATGTGTGAGATAGCTCTGAGACAGTGAGTTCATGATTGCTTTAAAAGCGATGGAAAGATTATATCTTGCCACCTGACATTGGCCAGTATTCAAATGATATCTGAAAATTTGCTACCCAACCATCCATGGCTGATAAATTTTGATTCAACTTTCTCTCTCTCTCTCTCTCTCTCTCTCTCTCTCTCTCTCTCTCTCTCTCTTCAATCTCTCTCTCTCTCTCTCTCTCTCTCTCACACACACACACACACACAACACACACAAATCATATTTGGTTTAAGATTATGTTGTTGGCACGTTTTTTCCCCATGCATGTTCCTCAGTCCTAATGAGTTCCACGCACACAAACCAGTACCGTATATACTCGAGTATAGGCCGACCCGAATATAAGCCGAGGCACCTAATTTTACCACAAAAAAACTGGAAAAGTTATGACTCGAGTATAAGCTTAGGGTGGGAAATGCAGCAGCTACCGGTAAATTTCAAAAATAAAAATAGATACCAATAATGTTTTGAATATTTATTTCAAAGAAAAACAGTAAACTAGCGGTGTATTCAATGAAATACTTCACTCACTCATGATGCTGATGTCCCGCTGTGATGATGATGTCCCGTGCAGCCGCGGGAGCGATGTCCCGCTCCTATGACACACGGCACAGTGATTCCTATCATTGGATCACTGTACCAGAGGAGGTGGGACATCGCTATGTGGCTGCTTGCCATAACAAGGAGGAGGTGGGACATCGTTGCAGAGCGGCAGGAGGGGGGAGGAAGGGGAATCGTAAGACAGCCCTGCATTACATTAGAACGTGAGGAGGGGGGATGGTGCGGTGCGCTGCGCGGCAAAACTGACACAGAGGGAGGGGAAACTCACAGGGGCACTGGGCCATTCACGAGTGTCACCCAGCGGCATGGCCCGCCCCTTTTTCTCCTCCATTTCGGGCAAATTTTTCACTGACTCGAGTATAAGCCGAGGCGGCTTTTTTCAGCCCAAAAAGTGGGCTGAAAAAACTAGGCTTATACTCGAGTATATACAGTAATTTGCTTTCTTGACTTAGTAAGGAACTTGCTGATAAACCCATTGTAAACATGGGCACATTTAAAAAACAACAAACAACTCTGGGCTGCTACCACTTTTCTTCCAATCCTCTACCAAGGATGGGTTCCTGCCAGTTCTAACCTCTTCTATAGAAGAGGTTCCACAAATCTACAGTGCCGTTTAGAAACACCCCCCTCGCCCATCTGCACATCATCAAGATGAAGAGCGAGAGGAGGAATTCTGGGGGTTGAAGTCCACAAGTCTTAAAGCTGTCAAGTTTGAACAACCCTTTGGGTTTTTTTCTAAAGAGTTAGGAGTGCAAGGGTCTTGTAACTTGGCAGCTTTAAGACTTGCATGCTTCAAATGCCAGAGTTTCTGAGCCAACATTTTGGTTGCTAAGCAAGAACATTGTTAAGTGAGTTTCACCACATTTTACAAGTTGGCCATGCCAACCCAATCACATGGCTGGCAAGCCACTCCCACCCGGTCACATGGCCAGAAAGCCACCCACAAAGCAGGCCACACCTACAGAAGAGGTTCTAAAAAAATTTGAAACCCACCACTGCCTCCTACCTAATATGGGGAGGTGATGAAGACGAGTTACTTTAATTTTCTATTTGGAGTGAATCTGAAGATGAATCATGTTGCAACCTTTGAAGATCTAGGACAACTTTATTGATAGTGGTCCATGACAGAACTTTCTACAGCTGCTGTTGCAAGCTTTCCCAGATGTTTCCTACATTCATCATAGGATTGGTGTGCTTTATTTTAGTTATCTCTTTCATCGAGACTCCAGGATATTTCACATTTTCTCAGAGCAGTAGAATGATGTAACCTAGAACTAAGGAGAAATTTCAACGAGAACAATTAACTAACTAACTAGTAACTAATTAACACATTGCCTTCAGAAGTTGTGAGTGCTCCATCACAGGAGGCTTTTAAAAAGATGTTGGACAGCCTTTGTCCCGAAATGAAACAGGGTCTCCTGCCTTGAAGGGTTTGGACTAGAACACCTCCAAGGTCCCTTCCAACTTGTTATTCTGTTCTGCTGATGTCCTGCTGACCTACCATTCCCTTAAGCTGCCTTCTCAGCAAGTTGAACATTATAAGATGCAGAGAGGGCAAAGTGAAGGTCGACGTTGTAAATTTATTGGGGGCTGTTTCCTTCCTCTCCCCCCCACCCTCTTTGGCTTCTTACACACATTGCCTCAGGCACATGTAATTGACATGTGAGGTAAACTCCACGCTGTTTAACGAGTCATTTTACTGGCCAGGATTTTAGAAGAGAGTGACCAGAGCAGCCAGCGAGGCCCCCAAATTATTTCGTTAATCGTGGTCCCTCCTGGGACAAGAGTGCTACAGAGTGTGGAGGGATGGGAAATTGCAATGCTCAGCCTGTCCCATCTCATCATTAGGATGCAGAAGAGGAGAGGAGAACATGGAGGGGGTGTTTCTCTGATGAGTGAAAACAGGTCTCTTCCTCTGGGAGAGCACATGCGTTTCAGAAGAAAACGATGGCTCTATTTTAAAGGACCCTTTACTATATTTTTAAAAATAAATCTCTTTTTCTCTCTCTTTCTCTCTCTCTCTCTTTCTCTCTCTCTCTTTCTCTCTCTCTTTCTCTCTCTCTCTTTCTCTCTCTCTCTTTCTCTCTCTCTTTCTCTCTCTTTCTCTCTTTTCTTTCTCTCTCTCTTTCTCTCTCTCTTTCTCTCTCTTTCTCTCTCTCTCTTCTTTTTCTCTCTCCCTTTCTCTCTCTCTTTCTCTCTCTCTTTTCTCTCTCTCTCTCTCTTTCTTTCTGTCCTCTCTCTTTCTCTCTCTCCCTCTCTTTCTCTCTCTCTTTCTCTGCCTCTCTGCCTGTGTCTCTCTCTCTCTTTCTCTCTCTCTTTCTCTCTCTCTTTCTCTCTCTCTTTCTCTCTCTCTCTTTCTCTCTCTCTCTCTTTCTCTCTCTCTCTTTCTCTCTCTTTCTCTTCTCTTTCTCTCTCTCTCTCTCTTTTCTCTCTCTCTCTCTTTCTCTCTCTCTTTCTCTCTCTCTCTCTTTCTTTCTCTCTCTCCCTCCCTCTCCCTCTCCCTCTGCTTCCCTTCCTGGGTGCTATATATTTAAATCCCAAATATCAAGGTGGTATTCTTATCAATGTCATGACATGGGCAAAAAAAAATTAAAAGCTCAGATTTGGTGCTAATGGTTGCCTTGGGAAAAAGTGAGGACACTTCTGGGGGAGTCTTGGGGAGAACACAAAGGTTCCTGGGATATTCCGTTGTTCCCCTCCACATGTCAAGTTGGGTTTTTTTTCTATGCTTGTATCAGAATTGTTCTATGGTCCTAGTAAAATAAGTCATTTTTCTGGAATTCTGAGGACAGAGAAATTCTTGCAAATCTCCACCGCCCATTGATTTTCCTCCTGCAATAGCCGTCAGCTATTTGAGACTTTTTTTTTCTTCCCCTTGCCCTATCAGGAGAAGCACAAGGCTGGCTGGGATTCAGAGATACCAGGATTCACCAATTTCCAATTTTGCCATGCATCTGGTCATTTCAAATAAATGACTCACTTTCAATCAAACTCAGAGGTTATTACAAGGATCAGAAAGTCTATCCTGAGCGACTTGAAGGAAAAGTAAAAGAATGGAATGCAAATAAAGTGCACAAAATGACAATGAGCCTGCCCTTGAGGGAAAGATCTATCACTTTGCATACAATTGGCCAAATGCACGTGTTTCTTTTATAATCCATTACTTTAATATATTTACTTCAATATGCCACTGTACCTATATTTGGCTCGTTACTAAAACCTTTGCTTCAAGTGTTAAGTTGTGAAGGATTTAAAATTCCAGGAATTATTGCCCAAAGGAACATGCTCTGTCGTTCCATTAACTGTTAGCAATTTCCAGTTAGCTTGATTGATCTGTAGAATTATCTAATCAGATGAAAGATGTATGGAGGTATTTTTAACTATTGTATTCATTGTTGTATAAAGGAGCTGATGGTAGAGGTATGTTCATACAATGCAATGGACTATGTTTTAGTAGTTTAGATTAAACAGGCCTGAATTTGTATGCCAGTGCCAACATAGATTTGATAGAGCTGCTGATGGTCAAGAAGCTGGAAGGATCAAGGGTTTGATTGGGAATAGGACAATTTTTTCTGACATCCTCATTAACCATTCTCAGATAGCTGTATGGCACTGGGGAACACAATAATCAACAATAACAAGAAACCAGTGTAACTATAATGTGGACTAGGATGAGTCAAGTTCTATCCATCAGTACACTGAGAGATTATGCACTGGAGTCAATTGTGTAGGATCACATCGGGGTCAGTCACCAGGACCAGAGTTTTACTCTCCAAGTTTTGGATAGTGTGCTGAAGTCCATCCTCAGGGAACTTCTCTCTACCAGAATGTGTGCTTTGGGCTGCTCTATGTGTCGTATTTATGTGGCATCTTCCTATCGGTTGATGGTATGTTGCTGGCCAGCCATGGTGGTTGTTTCCTGCACACTTTCTGGTAGAAAGAGGTAGCACTAGCAATAATAATAGCAGTTAGACTTATACACCGCTTCATAGGGCTTTCAGCCCTCTCTAAGTGGTTTACAGAGTCAGCATATTGCCCCCAACAACAATCCTGGTCCTCATTTTACCCACCTTGGAAGGATGAAGGCTGAGTCAACCCTGAGCCGGTGAGATTTGAACAGCCGAACTGCAGAACTGCAGTCAGCTGAAGTAGCCTGCAGTGCTGCATTAACCACTGCACCACCTTGGCTCAAGTTCCTTCAGGATAGGTTCCAGCATGAATCCAAAGCTTGGAAGATTAAATCTCTGGTCCTGGTGATGACCCAGATTGGATCCTGTAACACTATCCGGGGACATTTGCCTTCATTCATGAAATTCCTTGTGTGTCCAATCACACTTGGCCAATAAAGAAAATTTTATTGTATCTCAGAATGCTGAATGATTTTGGACCATCCTTCCTTCCAACCCAACCCATTTCCCATGGTTAGCTATTGATAGATTGTTCTTGTTTTACTCCAATAGAAGGGAGGACAAAGCTAAATAGTGTCCTGTCTTAAATTACTTAAATTTGACTTGGGTAAGGACCTGTAGAAGGATAGAACTGTCATATCTGGATTATAAAAAACCTGGGTTACTCCTAGCTGAAAGCAAAAGTGAGTTTCCTTTTCCTATTTATTATCATCATTTTTTTGCAACCATGATATAGTTGTCCTAGAGAAGAGGCATTGTTTATATATTGTCCTTAACATCAAAACTTTGGGATGGCTCTTTTGTGTTACATTCTTTGTAACTGTAGCCTCTACTATTTCTTCAATTGGATTTTATTGAAAATACTATTTGGGGAAGGCAAGCTATACAGAAATATATTTGATAACCTTAAGTTTTTAGATTAAAGATCCTAAGAAAGCAGTGATCATTGCCATTTGTTTTTATATTGCAGGAATCTAATATCAGCTTTTGGAATCCAACAAGCTACAAATCAAAATGAACAATTAGGCAGAAATGCTCTTTTAAATGGTGAATGTTTTCATATTTTTGAGAGGACTGAAATACTGTCAGCTGTAGAAACTTGGTGGGTGTCTTTGAGCCAATCATTCTACCACAGCCAAACTAGCAACTTGTTGTTATTGCTAAAATGAAGAGGGATCATGGTGTACAACATCTCAATCTAACAGAATGATTGTTAGTTCCCTAACATTGTTTCAATAAGTTGAAATGTTCATGAGAAGCTTTTTATTTTTAAATGTAGTCTACTTCTCCAAGCAAATGCTGATTTTCCATTTGGGGGATGCACTGTTGGCCTTTGTTCCTGCCTTGTTGACTGTGAATCCCATATATCAGTTATAACTGTAGCCATGCTGTACAATGGTTGGTTGGTTTTTGAGTGAGTTGGTGGTTATATTTGATATTACAGTATTGACATCTTTTAATGCTTGTGCTACCTGTTTCTTTGGAACAAGTGTCGATATAGTCAACCTTATTCTGTTGTTTGTGTGCTGTTCTAAATTCTTTGTTTCAATTCCTTTTCTCTTTAATTAAAAAGGTTTTTTTTTTCTGAATAGAAGGCAGAGGAGAGGGTGCCTGGCTGGGGAATGGAAACAATTCAATAGCTTTGCTGGCTTCCTCTACTGCTGACTTCCCCTGGTTTGCCTCTATAGTGTGAGCTAGTATACTTCTGGCAAGGCTTCAATTCCATCCCACTAATCGGCCAAGTGTTCCATCTCTCAGGCTGGGGGGGGGGTCAAATAGTACACCCCTCAGACAGGGTCCGTAACTTGGGAGTCCTCCTGGACCCACAGCTGACTTTTGAACATCATTTGTCAGCTGTGACCAAGGGGGCATTTGCCCAGGTTCGCCTGGTGCACCAGTTGCGTCCCTACCTGAACGGGAGGCTCTCACAACAGTCACTCGTGCCCTTGTGACCTCTAGGCTGGAGTACTGCAACGTGCTCTACATGGGGCTGCCCTTGAAGAGCATTCGGTGACTTCAGCTTGTCCAGAATGCAGCCACGCGAGCGATCGTGGGTGCGCCTCGATTCACCCACGTAACACCTATCCTCCGCGAGCTGCACTGGCTGCCTGTTGATCTCCGGGGGTCGCTTCAAGGTGCTGGTTGTCACCTACAAAGCCCTTCATGGTATTGGATCTGGGTACTTGAGAGACCGCCTACTGCCAATTACCTCCACTAGACCAATAAGATCCCATAGACTAGGCCTCATCCGAATTCCATCAGCTGGCCAATGTCGACTGGCTACTACCCGGAGGAGGGCCTTCTCGGTGGCTGCTCCGACCCTCTGGAACAAACTCCCCGTGGAGATTCGTACCCTCACCACCCTCCAGGCCTTCCGCATAGCCCTTAAAAGCTGGCTGTCCGACAGGCTGGGGCTAAAGACTTGCAACCCCACTCAAATGGTATGACTGTTGTGTTTTTTAACGGTGTATGGTTTTCATGTTTGTAACTTGTCTGTTTTTTCCCCTCCCTTGAATTGTGAGCCGCCCTGAGTCCCCTCAGGGAAAAGGGCGGCATACAAATAAAGTAAAATCAAAATCAAAATCAAATCAAATCTTGCCCTGAGTAGATCTTGCAGTTATTTTCAATTCTGGTTCTATAAATACTTTATTTCAGATTATAAATTTGACATTGATCTGCTAGCCTCTGTTCTGTTATTTCTGTTTCTGGATATTGTACTTTCCAGACATGGTGAATTATTTTCAGGTATTTTTCTTGGATTTGATTTGTAATCGCATATAATTATTTTCAATATCTTTGAATTGTTATGACAGGTAACACCTTTGTATTCCAGTTATTTAGATATAACAGCAGCCATGCTATACATTAGCTAGTTTGTTTCTTGTCAGTGAGCTGGCACTTATATTTGATTTTATATTTTTTTCCACTGATAATTCAGACTGCATTTTCTCCATGATACATCACTGTACATTAATTTCATTTAGGTATAACTGTGAGTTTGATTCTTATTTCATTATTCTGAGATCCTGAGGTTCATATCATTAGAACTTGTAATATAAAGCAAAACATATAAATACATATTTATAGGAATGATGTATAGCTAAATTATTTCAGCTATCTCACTCTTGGTTCTTTTCCTGTTTTGTTTAATGTGAGTACATTTATAATGAAAGGTGATAGCAAGCTTAAAAAAATGCCAATAGCACTTAGACTTATATACTTATCCATAGTGCTTTATAGCCCATTCTAAATGGTTTACAGAGTCAGCATATTGCCCCCAACAATCTGGGTCCTCATTTTACCGACCTTGGAAGGATTGAAACTTGAGTCAACTTTGGGCCTGGTGGAGATTCAAACTGCTGAACTGCGGCCAGCAGTCAGCAGAAGTAGCTTGCAATACTGCAATCTAACCACTGCACCACCATGGCTCGTGATACCAATGGTGCACTCCTAAATAGGCCTGAGAAGACTTCCGCAAAGGAAGGATTGAAGGCTGAGTCAATCTTGACTGCAACTATTGAATTGCAGCAGTGATGGGAGTCAAATAATTTACCAACCAGTTCTCTGCCCTAATGATCAGCTGGGTAGGCGGGGCTCGGTGGTCATGTGATCATGTGGGTGTGGCCAAGTCAATGTCACTCAGATCGATGGGCACTTCGCCTTAGTTGTTACAAGGGTAATAAGAGTTAATCGGAGAAGCAGTTTCTGTAAGCAGTGCAATGCAGATAAGGCTAGAAACAACACCAGAATGTTTCCTTCCTGCCTTCCTTACAGGATTAGCCCTGTAAAGTGGGGGAAAAAAACCAAATTGAGATTTCTTCCAACAACTGGTTCCCCGAACTGCTTAGAAAGTTACCAACCAGTTCTCCCGAATAGGTGCGAACTGGCTGAATCCCACCACTGAATTGCAGACAGCCACAATCAGCAAAGTAGCCTGCAATACTGAAGTCTAACCACTGCCCCACCAAGGCTCATGCAGGTGATATGGATATGTCTGAAATGTCGACAAAACGTTTCTGAATAGAGATAAAACCCAAGTCAATGGCTTCAGAGAAGCAGATGCAAATTGCTAAGCATGGTGGTTTTACAGAAGGTAGATTGGAAATAGGACTTATTTTAAAGTAAAAAAATGCTTACAAACATATTACAGGTAGTCCTCTACCTACAACCCACAATTGAGCCCGAAAATTATGTTGCTAAGTGAGACATTTGTTAGGTGAGTTTTGCCCCATTTTACGGCCTTCCTTTTGACACTTGTTAAATGAGTCGCTGGAGTTGTTAGGTTAATCCCATGGCTGTTAAGTGAATCCAGTTTCCCCATTGACTTTGGGGGTCAGAGGTTCACAAAAGGTGATCACATGACACCGGGACACTGCAGCTGTCATAAATATGAATCAGCTGCTGAGCATCTGGATTTTGGTCACATGACCATGGGGCTGCTACGAAAGTCGCAAGTGTGAAAAATGGTCATGTCACTTTTTTTCAATTTTGGACGGTCACTAAATAAATTGTTCTAAGCTGAGGTCTACCTATACTTTTAATGCAACTGAAATGCATTTATTTTATTTTGTACATGGCCTGGAAAATGATACCCAAAGGTTATAATTCCACACTTTGGAAGAGCCTGAGGGAATCTGGCCTCCTCCTTCTCCCCCACTCCTCTCTCCTCTGAAGCGCACCCGCCGAAATAACTCGCCCAATGTAAGCGTGCTCAACTGCAACAACAAGGCATGATTCGCTGCTCCCAGATCAGGATGCCGGAGAATCAGTGCCTCCTTTGCATACGAATTTTTTTGCTTTTTAACCCTTGCTTAACTTTTAAAAGGCGAAAAATTCCTTATGCAAAGAAGGCCCCGAGTTATCTCGCCTTCTCCTATAGTTAACACTAAGAAGATGTCAAGTCACTGTAACTTGGAGTCTGGTAGCAACTACCTTGGCTTTAATTATTTTTAAAAAATTCTTTAAAATTCTTTCCTTTTCCTGAGGAGACTGGTGAGGCCCCGCCTCCCCTGCCTCTAGTGACTGCACGTCCCTGAGAGAAGGGGATATGATAGGGGAGGGTTCTGTGGGGTCAGGCTGAAGGAGAGAAGGGGATAGAATAGGTGAGGCTTCTGTGGGGCAAAACTGAAGGAGAGAAGGAGATATGATAGGAGAGGTTTCTGTGGGGCAAGGCTGAGGGAACGAAGGGGAAAGCAGAGATGAATGGTAACTACTCATTAATTTTCAAGCTGCAAGTATCAATTTATCAAGACCGATCACATAGTTTCATAGTGGAACACTGGTATTCAGGTAGGATGTCATAATTATCATAATACTACAGAATAAAAATGGGGATGTGGAAGGTGATCAGCATCAATGGGAATTTTAAAAAGGTGGTGCCATCATCTTTGAAGTTGACGAGGTACATTGTGACACTTAGGCAGGGTTTCTGAGTTTGGCTGTGATTGACACAGAGAGCTTTAGATGTTTCTGTTCAAATGACAATCACCTAAAGAGGGTTTGCCGTTCCCTTTGCTAGCTCTAACACCCACAAATGACAAACCAAACACCAACCATCTATAGAACACAATTTACTCCACAGGAAATTTCGGATACAAATAATTGGCACAAAGGCTTGAAGGAAGACTTTTTTGTAAAAATTTAAGGAGGTTAAGCAGATCTGGGTACTTGAGAGACCGCCTCCTGCCAATTACCTCCTCGCGACCTATCAGATCTCACAGATTGGGCCCTCCTCCGAGTTCCATCTGCCGGTCAGTGTCGACTGGCAACTACGCGGAGGAGAGCCTTTTCAGTAGTAGCTCCGACCCTTTGGAACGATCTCCCCGTGGAGATTCGTACCCTCACTACCCTCCAGACCTTCCGCACAGCCCTCAAGATCTGGCTATCCCGTCAGGCCTGGGGTTAAAGATTATAATCCGTCCCCGCCCGAATGATGAATGTTGCTCTATTTTTTTAATTATGTATTGTTCTATACGTCATTGTATGTATCCCCTCCTACATAAGTTGTAAGCGGCCTGAGTCCCCTCAGGGAAAAGGCGGCCTATAAATAACTTATACTATACTATACTATACTACTATCTTGGAGGAATCATGAGCTGCAACAAAGATTTGAGCAATGCTTTGCTTTAATGCATTACTGGGAAGCCCTGGAACACCCTGCTTTTGAGGGGCAGAAGGAAGCAGCTGCATTACTTATTCCACTCATAAAAAGTAGCAGATGATAAGGCAGCCCGTTGAGGCATTCTAACCCCAACCAGCTGTTTCACTGCATTGAGGGAAAGTGATACATTTCTGCAAGGCTATGTTCCTTATTGAGGCAGATTGGATGCAGTCCATAATACTTTTTTTTTTTTTTAAAGATACCGTATGTGCAACCTTCATGCATTTTATTTCATGTTTCGGTACACTCGTGGCGCTAAATGGGTGTTCTGTTTCCCTTCCGAAACTGGTAAACTGTTCCAAAATCTGATCCTGGAAGTCCTTGCAAACCACCCAAACTTTCATTATAAGTTCATTTGGATTGGCTCAGCAAGGAATCCCATAGACTGCCGTAATTGTTGTAACCTGAATCTAGATTTACTCTGCCTGCTCTCTGCAATTGTATCTTGGAGCTCACTGTGCTAAAGCCATTAGGCCCGTGAAAATTAGCTTTCATTGCCAAGACAAATGATCGGCTTCTGATGGCCCAGGAAAGAGCACAGGTAGGAAGAGCAGAGTTGTTTCCATACGAGCCAGATGTTAGCAGCAAACTCCAGTTGATAAGACATTAGCACCAAAGCACTTTGGAACACGCTGGATATATTTTTCCCCCTTCTATGGTCTCCCTTTATTTCTCCTTTTAGTAGTTTCTGTTCTTGCTGAATGCTTACAATGGGGATCATTTTGGTTTGCTGAGAACATGAGTAAAAATGTATTTAAACTGAGCATGCAGGTGATATGGATATGCTAACAGGAAGGAAGGAAGGAGGGAGAAAGGAAGGGAAATGTGCAATCATGCATATTGCCTGATGTAACCACTTTCTAGTGTCTCATATTCTTAAACTTATTCCTTTCCTGCTGCAAATCTTTTAAAAAAACACATTTAAAAATGTGTTTTAAAAGCAGTATTTAATTCCCTTCTTTGTTGATTTTCCCCCATCCAGCTGTTATCATTTCTATGCTGAATACAAGCACTCTTCTGAAGAGAAACTTTTTGCTAGCCTCATGATTGTTATAAGAATGATATAACTTTGACATTGTCTTTCATGTGGTACTGATGCATCCTCTCGATTTTCAATGCACTGTGCTATATTTAAAGGCTTTTCCAAAAAAAAAGTTTGAATGTTTTTTTTTTAATATAAAAGAATTTTTGATTCCTAATCCAAACTTCAGATAGAACTGGACAGATTTTACTTTATGAAGTCAGCAAATCATTAGCGTCCCCAGGAAGGATAGAAGAGAACAGGAGCGGTCTGAGTAACACAGTATTGTGTAATTGTAACAACACAAGCCCTGTCCCTTTTCTATATGGGTTGCGAACTTGCCCCTACATCCTAAAGAAGGGCTTTCAAAAGCTAATAAAATCAATGTGAGCCTGAGGATGGTGCTGAGAGTAAATACAAAAGCTTTCTCTGTTAATCATGTTTAAGCAAATACAGTATTTATATTTACAAAAGAAACATAAAGGAATCTATTCAAATATGCCTTTGCCCTCAGAACTATAGTTCCACATAATATGCTATCAGCTAACATATTATAGCTATACCTATGTAACCTTTTTGCCCCAACCTTGGGAATAAATATTGAGAGCCATTTTGCAGAAGTCAAAAATTACACTGAATTATATCAACACTATGCTCCTCCTTTTTCTGATTCAAATTGTTATCACCCAAAGCTGTTGCTGTGGTGCAAATAGGAGGCTGAAGGAGTATTAAGCAGATTCACTGCCTTGAATTACTTATATAGTAACAAAGGTGGAATTAAAATCAAATAAATAAATAAATAAATATGACCATTGATCTGAATACAAACTAGATTGGCTTCCTTATTCATTTGGGAGCGGGGTCAGTGGTGGGTTTCAAAAAAAATTGGATCCTACTCTGTGGGTGTGGCCTCCTTTGTGGGAGTGGCTTGCCAGCCATGTGGCCTGGTGGGAGTGGCTTGCCAGTCATGTGTTTTCTTTCTTTCTTTCTTTCTTTCTTTCTTTCTTTCTCTCTCTCTCTCTCTCTTTCCTTCCTTTTGTCTCTGTTCCTTTTTCTTTTTTTCTTTCATCTCTCTCTCACTCTTTTTCTTTCTTTCTTTTTCTTTCTTTCTTTCTTTATTTCTTCCTTTCTTTCTCTTTTTTTTTCTCTCTCTCTCTGTATCAGTCTGTCTGTCTGTGCGTGGGGGGGCAGTGGTGGGTTTCAAAATTTTTGGAACCTCTTCTGGTAGGTGTGGCCTGCTTTCCAGGTCCACTGGTGGAACCTCTTCTAACTGGTTTGGTAGATTTGACGAACCGGTTTTACCAAATAGGTGCGAATTGGTAGGAACCCACCTCTGGGTGGGGGGTGGGGTGGGGTGGTGGGAGACCAACAATAAAGCTGAGGATACCCTTGAATTACAAGGACCGAATTCTAAATCATGCATTTGGTATTAGTTTGGTTAAAGAGAATATCAACTGGAAACCAAGCTACAAATCCCATTTGATGCCTGCTTAGCTTCTCAGAAGAAACTTATTGGGACGAAAGAGAGATCATTTTTACTTGTAGTCAAAATATTTCCCTTTTGCTTCCTCTCTTCTCTGCTGAAAAATACTAAGAGTAGGAAGGAATAATAAAATGGGACAGCATAAAAGAAGACCAAACCCCATGCCCTTTTAGTACTGATGATGTTACCTAGTTTGGTAATTAAATGTCTGCGAGAAAATTACGAAGCTCAGAGGGCACCAAAGACCCCACTGTATAGAATATCTGACCTTCCTTTTGCTTCTACATCTAAGTGACTGAACATCCCAGTAGCACACCACAATACATAGAATATTGTCCCAAAGCTGCTTTTTATTCCAAGAGGCAACTGGACTTTTTGGGTTTTCATTGAAGATGTTTCGCTTCTCATCCAAGAAGCTTCTTAAGAAGCTTCTTGGATGAGAAGCAAAATGCCTTCAAAGAAAAATCAGAAAGTCCAGTTGCCTCTTGAAAAAGCACCTTTGGATGAGAATTGCCATGGATACAGAATATTGTGTTCTCATAACTTGAATGAATTATTTTTAAAAAGCCCCTTTTTTAAAGGTAGCCTATGATCCCTTTCCATTAGCAATGTACAACATCTAGCATATTTTTGTCTGTTTATTTGTTTGTCACATTTTTATTCTGCCACTACCTATTTGGCCCAAACATCATTAGGTGCAATAAAATAGTAATGAGCACAGGCTTTAATATCAGTGTTGGCGGAGTAATGCATTGAAGTCACTGTCATCTATTAAAAGCTCCATCTCTGGAGATTTTTAAGAAGACACTTGTTATGTCTGAGACTGGGCAAACGCGAGGTGTCAATCATCTCCACCCGATGACAGGATTGGTCGGTCAATGTAGGCGGCGCCCTAAGGAAGCTAACATCATTCTGATTGGTTGCCGGTTTGACAGCTCCGATATAAAAGAGCTGTCAAACCGGAGTTTCTCTGTTCTGTCATGATTGGTGCTTAGTTGATGTTGAATAAACCTTTACTGTTGAACGGATCGTCTCAGTCAAGTAAATAATACTAGTACATAATAACACTGGTTGCTACTTGTCTGAAATGGTACAGAGTCTCCTGCTGCTTCAGCAGTGGGTTGGACTAGAAGACCTCCAAGGTCCCTCCCAGTTCTGTTATTCTATCTTCTATTGGAGCCGAGGTGGCGCAGTGGTTAGGGTGCTGTACTGCAGGCCACTTCAGCTGACTGTTATCTGCAGTTCAGCGGTTCAAATCTCATCGGCTCAAGGTTGACTCAGCCTTCCATCCTTCCGAGGTGGGTGAAATGAGGACCCAGACTGTGGGGGCAATTTGCTGACTCAATTTGCTAAAAATCTGTAAACCGCTTAGAGAGGGCTGAAAGCCCTATGAAGCGGTATATAAGTCTAATAAATAAATAAATAATAAAATATTGGGGAGAAGTCCGTCAAATCAGATAAATATAACAGCTGACATTTGTCACACAGGTATCCATTGGAAACCACAATACCATCACACAAATGACAGGACTCATGCAGCTTCTGTAGCCACACTTGATCCAATGGATTCAAATATCATAGCATTTGTTTAGACAAAGACATAATAATGCAAATGATTTCCCTCTGTGCACCCCTCATGTAGATGTCGAGCAGAGGTGGGTTGCTGCTGGTTCAGCCCGGATCGGCCAAACCGGTAGTAGCAGTGGTGGGAAGCTCCACCCACCCGCCCAAACACTTCTGCGCATGCCCAGAAGCAGTATGCTAGAGTACACCCGAACCAGTAGTATTTATTTATTTGTTAAATTTCTAGGCCGCCCAATCCCGGAGGACTCCGGGCGGCTTACAAAGTAGGAAAAAAAAGAAAAGCAAAATAAAAGAATAATTTAAAAATTCCCAACACGCATACATTTCTAATCAGGGCTGGACCTTAACAATAAGGTCAACAGCCCCAGGCCTGCCGGAACAGCCAGGTTTTAACAGCTTTCCTGAAGGCCATGAGAGTGGGTAAGGTCCGGACCTCTGGGGGTAGCTGGTTCCACAGGGTTGGAGCAGTCACAGAGAAGGCTCTCCTCCAGGGGCCTGCCAGCCGACATTGTCCGGTTGACGGCGTCTGAAGGAGGTCCACCCTGTGGGATCTTATTGGCCATTGGGAGGTGTGTGGCATTAGGCGGTCTCACAGAAACGCTGGTCCTGAGCCATGTAGGGCTTTAAAGATAATAACCAACACCTTGAATTGCGTCCAGAGACCAATTGGTAGCCAGTGCAGCTCGCGGAGGACAGGTGTAATATGGGTGTATCTCAGTAAAAAAATTAGCAACTCACCTCTGATGTCCAGGACCAGAAATCATGTCCAATGGTTTCATCTGTGGATTTCAGCTGACCCGGTACTTTGTCATCTGTCCCACTCAATGATCCCTCACAGGAAGAAAAAGCTAGATTGCAAAAGCGGATTGGAAAGCTTACTTTAATTCAAAACGTTATTCGTTTTCTTTCTTTGGTTTACAGAAGAACCCATCCTATTTTCTTCTAAAATAACTCTGAAACTGTCAAGCAAGCAATTACTGACAATTGCAGACCTTTAGAAGAGGGGAAAATGCCTCTCTTAAAAGCAGACAGATCTAGAGAAGCTGTGGCAAAAACACCAGGAGGAAACTGTTCTGTTTGTTTGTGAAAAACTGCATGGCAAAGACTGAGCCAGGGGCTTAGTGTGGTCCTGGGAAAGTAATTTTCAACATATCTTGGTCTGAAGAAAGTGGTAAAGTCAGGGATGTGCAGGCAGGGGAGGCAGGGGACATGGGGCCTCACCAGTGTCAAGAGGAAAAGAAAAGAATAATTAAAAGGAAAAAGGCTAAGGTAGTTGCTGAAAGAGTCACAGTGGATGACTCCACTTAGTGCTTAACTGCAGGGGGAGGCAAGAGAACTACGGGCCTCCTTTACTCTTATGATCACCTGAGCAGAGTTAAGCAAGGGTTAAAAGGCGAAAAATTCCTTATGCAAAGGAGGCACGTGTTCTCTCGCCTTCTGTAGAGGGCATTTTAGAGGCTTTTTAGAGTTCTCTGGGAGCAACTAGCTCAGTCTGACTCAGAGTTCTGGCCTTTCTCTTTTTACATTTTTTTTTCTTTTCATGAGGGCAGGCAAAAGCAGAGTTGAAATCCTCTCTGAAACAGCTGGAAAAGGTCTGTGTGTGGGGAGGGGGAAGGAATTCAAAAAGTTTGATTGCATGCAAAACCATGTTGCCTTTTCAAACAAACAGCTGGATAAAAGTATATAAGCCCAGCATCACTGATTACAAGTTTGAAAAGGCAATGTGGCTCCACCTGCAATCAAAGGCTCAGATCAGAAGGCAGCAGGGGAAGGGGGAGTATGGCAGAGGAGCTGCTTTCAAGCCATTGGAAAATATATCCAATCCAATGTCTGTGTTTGTGTTTGTTTGAGAGTGAGTGAGTGAGGGATCCAACTTCTCTGTGTGCGTGTGTCTGTTTGAGAGAGGGGGGAGGGAGGGAGAGAGGGAGGAAGGGGGGCGAGGGAGAAGAAAAAGAATGGGAAAACTTATTTTGCAAGGGGGGAAAATGCTGTCGCTTTAAATCGGAACTGAGCATGCCTGGCTGTGGAATTCTGGGAGTTGAAGTCCACAAGTCTAAAAAAATTGCTGCCTCACCGGCCATAAAGCTCACCGCACATCACTGGGTAAAGTCATATTCTTCTCATTCCAAGAATACTCAGTTGTATTAAGTCAAAAAAACTATCAACATAAGTTACCCCTATAAGTATTTAATGTATAGGTAGATCTTCCTGGCCTAATAATGCTCAGTGTCACTTTCTTAAGTGATTTCTACTGGAACCTATTTTGTTTTTGAGAAGAGGTCTTGGGAATTCTTTTGTTATCACAAAACATGGAGAATCCAACCCTAGACTTGTTCTTCAGTGAAAGTCATACTGAAATTTCTGCTTACTTTGAAGGAACCATGTTTACCTGAGCTAAATAAACTTTGATTAATCCTTCAGCTCAATTGGGACTAGAATCCTATGGTCCCTGGTAGTAGAGTAACCTTGAATGCATCTAATAGAATTTGACATATGTTAGTCAATATGGCATATACAGTATTGTATTGATTAATAAGTCATTATTGATAAGAAAATGGCAAGTATATATAATGACAAAGGTATACCTTTACTATTTTACCTACTTAGATAACATCCAGATGTAAAAATGTAATCCCTCTCATAATTTAGTTTTATTAAGTTTACCAAAATCACAGGACTTGATGGTTTATTTTATTAATTTCTTCATTCATTCATGTGCTCATTACGAAAGTACTTCAAAGCAGAGGTGGGTTGCTCACGGTTTGGCCCGGATTGGCTGAACCAGTAGTAGCGGTGGTGGGAGGCTCCACCCGGCCGGCCAGATGCTTCTGCGCATGCGCAGAAGCATTGCACGAGCACACGAGCAGAAGTGCGTGTGCACCCGAACTAGTAGTAAAAAAATTGGCAACCCATCTCTGCTTCAAAGTAATTTTCCAAAGCATCTAGTGAGTTATTTTAATACAAAGGTGAGTAATATTTTTACAGCCAAAGGCTAAAACCTTTGGTTCTAAAAAATGTTGCCCTGTAAGGGAGTATTATGATATCATTGGAATGAGTGGAGAGACCATATTTCTGGTCCTTTGGGACAGAGAAGGGTTTAAGTGATCATTTATCACTTAACCCCTTCTCTATCTCAAAAGACTGGAAACACAACTCCGGGCACATTATAATAACAAGACAACAACAAACAAAAAATGTTGCCTCTGCCAAGTAGCCGAAGAAACAATTTCTTATCTGCAACAAGACGATCACATAGAATAAACAACACAAACAACAACATGAAAAATAGCAACAAGGTTGCATTGGAATGCCTGCAAGAAATACTCTTTACCTGCAAGCAAGAACTGGTGGGATCAGACAAAACAGACAAAAGTAATAGAAAATGTAGTAGCTGAAATGTTTTGGGACTTTAGAATTCAAACAAAGAAGCACCTGCCACACAACACCCGAGACTTAACAATTGTTGATAAGAAAGACACAAAAGTGATAGAGACTAACTTGATGCTGAATTTAACAACGGCAGCAAGATTGTTGGTGGCGCAGTACTGGAAGAAGGAAGAATTGCCTACTATTCAAGAATGGACGTTAAAAGCAGTGGTGGGTTTCAAAAAATTGTTCGAACCTACTCTGTGGGTGTGACCTCTGTTGTGGGAGTAGCTTGCCACCCATGTGACCGGATGGGAGTGGTTTGCCGCCCATGTGACCGGATATGAAGATGCCGACGACACTTGTCAGAACCACCTTAAATTACCTCACACACAGCACTGGCATGCATAAGTTTTTGTAGTTTTGTAGTTTAAGTTTATTTATAGGCCGCCCTTTTCCCTGAGGGGACTCAGGGCGGCTTACAACTTATATAGGAAGGGGAAACATACAATGACATATAGGACAATACATAACTAAAAGAATAGAGCAACATTCATCATTCGGGCGCGGATGGATTATAATCTTTAACCCCAGGCCTGATGGGATAGCCAGGTCTTGAGGGCTGTGCGGAAGGTCTGGAAGGTGGTGAGGGTACGAATCTCCACGGGGAGATCATTCCAAAGGGTCGGAGCTGCTACTGAAAAGGCTCTCCTCCTCCTCCTTACAGCATAAGAATATGATGTAAACTTGTTTTTTAAAAGGCATCTTTGGTTTGTGTTAAAACAACTTCAACACACGCAATGTTCTGATTGCACCACAAATGCAGTAGTTATCCTTACCTTTCACAGAGGCACTGAGTTTTAGTATGATAGTGTAGAATAATTATATCCAAGACCAGTGGTGGGTTTCAAAAATTTTTGGAACCTCTTCTGTAGGTGTGGCCTGCTTTCCGGGTCCACTGGTGGAACCTCTTCTAACCGGTTCGGTAGATTTGACGAACCGGTTCTACCGAATAGGTGCGAACTGGTAGGAACCCACCTCTGGTTAAAAGTAACAAACTTAGCAGAGATGGCTAAATTATCAGCATACCTCAAGGACCATTCAGATGAGAAGTACAAGTTGGAATGGAGAAGATGGATTGATTATATTCAAAATAAACATGGGACTAAGAAATTTCAGTTAGCTTACGAATGAATGAACAAGGAATGTTACAACTTATCTAAAGTTAGCTTTATAAAAGGGGAGTTAAAGTACAAGCGAAGGGACGATGCTAAAGTTGTTAGTTTATTTTAGTGGATGATTGTTAAATGTTTATACCCTTTATTTGCTCTGGGAGGCTGGGGGGGGAGAGGGGGAGGGGATGTGGGATTGGGGGGTAGGGAGGGAAGGGGAAAGATACACAATTGTAAAACTTATTAAAACCTTTTAATAAAAAAAAGAAAGACACACAAAAAAAGTCTGTTGAATAAACAAGGTGCTACTCGCCACCTATAAAGCCCTCCATGGTAGTGGGTCTGGATACTTGAGAGACTGCCTACTGCCGATCACCTCCACACAACCCATCAGATCTCATCATTTAGGCCTCCTCCGAGTTCCATCCGCTGGCCAATGCCGACTGGCCACCACACAGAGGAGAGCCTTCTCGGTGGTAGCCCCGACCCAATGGAACGATCTCCCCGTGGAGATTCGTACCCTCACCACCCTCCAGACCTTCCGCACAGCCCTTAGAATCTGGCTATCCCGTCAGGCCTGGGGCTAAAGATTGTAACCCGCCCGAATGGTATGAATGTTGCGTTTTAATCATGTATTGTCCTATATTTAAAAGTTTGTCTTTCTCCCCCTTGGATTGTGAGCCGCCCTGAGTCCCCCCAGGGAAAAGGGCGGCATACAAATAAACAAATACAATACAAATACAAATACAAATACATTGCAATACTCAGAGATAGCAAAATAGAAAAATTGGGAGGTGGGCAGTAATCATGAAATACAAAGAGCTACAAATAGAAGAAGAATGTCTTTGACAAAAGAAAGCAAAAATAATACCCGTGATAATTGTAAGTCAATTGCAAAAGGCAGCTTTCTCTGGATCAGCTTATATCCTGGGATGATATCTTTAACAACTTCTGCCTTTTCCAGGACACGGTGAGCAAAAATGCCAAAACTGGATGAGCGTGTGACAAACCACAATGATTATTCTTATTAATAATGACTCATTATCAACTTTATTATTTGCCATTGCTATGTTCTGAGTTCTGACTTTCAGTGACTTAGCCTATCGAACAGCAAAGAGTGCTAATAAAATCTCATGTTTCCACTTTTCACAATGTGTCAAGAACTGAAAACCAGAGTTGAAAGATTATGAATAAATCAGCCATGGTGGTCCCAGTGCTTTAGGGCATACTGGGTGCTATACACCAAAAATCTTGGACTGCATCAGTATAATAATAAATAACAACATTTATACATTGATATAATCTCTATCTGTCAATTAGAACAGACCACACTACTTGGACTGTTCCTGGATTCACAGACATACAACATCGATTCATTGTGACACAGAGATTTTTGGAAGAATTTGATGTATATGAAGGCCAACACGAGGTAAAAAACTGGGATGTCACAGTTTTGTATATAATCTTGATAATGACTAATTGATGCCTCAACCATCATTCTAAAAGACACGGAACAGTAAAATCACTGGGCTCCAGCCTCATCCTATCCTTTCTTCCTTTGAGGAAGATAGATAGCGGTAGTCAGTATTTATGGGCACATAGGAATTACCATGACATATGGAAGTTTGTGACTTGAAAAGTACAAGTAAATGGTAAATATGGTAAAAAGTACAAGTAAATGGCTACCTATTAGTCTCCGAATCCACTTCAAGGTGCTGGTCGCTACCTATAAAGCCCTACATGGCATCAGACCTGGGTACCTGCGATTACCTCTCTCAGACCAATTAGATCGCACAGGTTAGGTCTCCTCCGGATTCCATCTGCCAGCCAATGTCGGCTGGCGACTCCCCGGGGGAGGGCCTTCTCTGTTGCAGCTCCGGCCCTCTGGAATGAGCTCCCTGTTGAGATCCGGACCCTTACTACACTCCCGGCCTTCCACAAAGCCACCAAGTCCTGGCTGTTCCAGCAGGCGGGGGGGGGGGGGGGCAGCTGAGAAGCATTTACCTCCACGGAAATTGTGAATGTTGGTTTTGTTTTTAATATGTTGTCTTTGTCTCGTTTTCCCCCTTTCCCTTGTCTTTTGTGAGCCGCCCGGAGTCCTCCGGGAGTGGGCGGCATACAAGACAAATAAATAAATAAATAAATAAATAAATAAATAAATAAATAAATAAATAAATAAATAAATAAATAAATATCATGATTTAAGTGATAACATTTTCAAATTAAAAACAGGTATGCCATACAGGTAAAATGAACAATGAAGTAACAGATTAGATGTAGTGAGTTGATCCTCTGAAGTGGATGAGCACATGGGGAAAAAAAGTTTATTTTTGAATGAAAACTTAATTACGAATGCATAATAATGGTGGCACAGTGGTTAGAATGCAGTGCTGCAGGCTACTTCTCCTGATCATTAATTGACAGTATTGGGAGTAAGCCTTAAAAATAAAATGTACATGCAAGGAAAGGGAAAAGTGAAATAATAGCAATAGCAATAACAATAACAGTAGACTTATATACCGCTTCATAGGCCTTTCAGGCCTCTCTAAGCGGTTTACAGGGTCAGCATATTGCCCCCAACAACAATCTGGGTCCTCATTTTACCCACCTCGGAAGGATGGAAGGCTGAGTCAACCCTGAGCCGGTGAGATTTGAACCGCTGAACTGCTGATCTAGCAGTCAGCCTGCAGTGCTGCATTTAACCACTGCGCCACCTTGGCTCTTAATTCAAAGAGATTGGAATGACTCCAAAATGATTGTTTAAGAGATGTGTATGGGAATGTTTGTGACATGTTAAACAATAGAATTGTGAATAGGTGTGCACAAAAAGGCATAGCTTCAGAATGAATAGATGCCAAATAAGTGAATGGGTGAACTGAATACAAAAGTGAGTGATCAGAACAAAATTATGTTGAAGTGGCTTGTTCTTAGAGAGAGAATGAATGAGACTCTAACTGCAAGACGAATACACAAAGGATGAGTGAATTGAGTGTGGAAGAAGTTATAATTGGAAGAAGCTAAGGATATGTTTCGAAAGAAAGAGATGAGAAGTTGAATAAAGAAAATCAATGCATGAAGTGGAATATGAATATGACAGCCGCGGTATCACAGTGGTTAGAATGCAGTATTGCAGGTTAACTCTGAATTACACTGTCAGGAGTTTGATCCTGATTGACTCAAAGTTGACTCAGCCTTCCATCTTTCCGATGTCAGTAAAATGAGGGCCCAGATTGTTGGGGGCAATATGCTGATTCTGTAAACCACTTAGAGAGGGCTGTAAAAGCACTATGAAGCGGTATATAAGTCTAAGTGGTGTTGCTATATGATGGAAGCAAGGATACCTTGAAATGATAGGTAGATATGGGCATGCATCAGGAATGGTGCTAATATAAACTAGATTTGCTTCATCACATTTCTTTTTTTAACAAGTTAGAATGGAATGATGGGTATGTATATATGCATTTGGCATGAGATAGTCACATGGATCAAGTTTATAAATTACTTTCAACCACCTATTCAAGATGTAAGCACAGCTTTGGCAAAGAAATAGCACCAATATAAGGCAACTGTACTCAATCCCTATGACCTATAACTCTTCTTAAATATCCAACTGTTCCCTCTTCTAATATAGTTCCTTCTGGTAAGTCCAGTTCTTGTGAATATGCTAGTCAATTCAGAAAGGCTTGAAGATTCAATTACAATTGAATCTATGAAACTCATTAAGCCCTGAATAGATTCTGCGGTTACAATTTGCAAAGAAAAAGGCATCCATTCAGATTTAAATGTACTGTTAGGTAGTGAAGAACAGAACTGATATTTTAATTCTGGATCCAATACACTTGAGTCTGGGGGAGACAAATGCTGTATGCAGGAGTGAGAAATCAGACATCACTGCATCTGTGAAACCAGAGATAGAAAGCAATCCTGTAATTATTTGCAAGTATGTTGGCATTCTTTTATAGTTTGTTGGAAAAATAAATCCCAAAAGCTGCAAGTCTGAATTATGTATTCAGTGTTTTATGTTGGGTAATATCTGTGAAATATTTGTATTTCTAAAATTTCTAAAAGAATAAATAAAGCCAAACATTGCAAGAAAAGGGCTGCCATATAGTTGGACATAACTCTAGTTTAATCTGTTCAATGTAGTGGTTCTTGAAGGCAAGGATCTTTGCCGGCTCTAACATCTTAATATTTTTATTAAACTGAATATTTCAGAAGTTGAAACTTGCAGGGGATATGCTCAGCTGAATGCTAAATTATGCCCAACATTCAAAGATCTGTACACTTTTTTAACAATTGTAAACAAAAAAATAGGGGTCAAATACATAACAAAAATTTTGAACGTTTCTGGGGGAGGATCAGAAGTCATGACGACACGATGTGCAATCTCAATGTTCTGAGATCGCAGTCAACACTTTTGTCTCTGGGTGGTCCAAACAGACCTAAACTGTAGAGACGGTGAACAGGAAGAATACATCTTGCTGATCACAGGGACATTGCAAAGTCCCTGATTGATCCAAGAGACATTCTTCAAGCTGGTGACAAAAAATCTAGTCAAATGGCTGATGAGGTCAGGGCAGCTCCAAAATGGAAGGATACGGAAAGAGAAGGTGTTTTCAGCTGGTGAAGAATTTTTTCTGTTTTAAAAGTGACTGCCTATAAAAAAACTTAAAATTAATTTAAATTGGATAACAGAAGAAATAAGTGGCAGAATTAAATTTGGACTGGTTTTGAACAGTGGGTCATCTTACTTTTTAAATGCTATCTTTATGGATGGAATTTATGCACGCCTTTTAAAACTAACACATTAAGTTTCCTTCTTCTATTTTTTTTTGTTTGACTATTCTCCATAATAGTTACTTTTTTAACCATTGTAAACAAAAAAATAGGGGTCAAATGCATAACAAAACTTTTGAACATTTCTATGGACAAAAATAAATCCAAACCCTTAATGCAGAATATATTTGGGGTGTTGGTAAGGATGTTTGAACTTTTGAGAGTACATCATAGGTTGCAAACGGGTGTTGCCCATTCACAAAATGGCTCCTCTTCTTGATGTGGCATGTTGCAAAACAGTCTTCAACATTGTAAATGATGTTCCTTAGTTCTTCAGTTTTCCTGACCTTTTTCTCAAAAAAGAAAAACTGGGTCTTCTGAACATTTAGAACAGTGTTTCTCAACCTTGGCAGCTTCAAGATGAGTGAACTTCAGCTTTCAGAATGTCCTTGACAGCTAAGGAATTCTGGGAGTTGAAGTCCACACATCTTCAAACTACCAAACTTGAGAAACACTGATTTAGAACATTTCATCTTCTAAGAATAGCTTGTATGGATTCAAAGGCATTATTGTAAATAAAAGAATATATCAGTAGTGATATGCCCAATTTTGATGCCAAGATTGACATCCACTTTCCCTTTTCTGCTCACACAACATTTAGTGAATCCATGTTAAGATTCAATTAACCATTAAACATTTGGAAATCCATTATAAAGGGTATTCATAGGCCCATACTGTGGTTCTATTACCCATATTAAGAGCTAAAGCCCATAAACATAGACTCCTTGTTAAAATCCCATTGAAGAGTTTATGAGAATTAATTCTATTAGATTAACCCTGAAATATCCTGGACTGGTTCATGGATATACCCACCATGTTTGTTCTTTAGATATTGTAACAACACTCTGAGGTTCTTGGTGCTCTCTGAGGTTGGTGGTTTTCTTGCAGACATTTCATTACCAAACTAGGTAATGCCATCAGTGCCAGCAACAACACTTTTGCCAGCAGAGATTATAAAGACTTGTAAATCTTACTCATACTTCCCTGTTCCTTCTCAGCACAGCAAGCTATACCCCTAATTCTCCTTGAGTAAACTCCGTTTAAGAATCCAACCAAGTGTAGCACTTAAATGCTGTCTTGATTTGGCTGAGTAGGAAATTACAAAAATGAGCATCTGAAGTTTTGTAAATGATTGCAAAGCTCAGCGTCCTTATCTAAGGGAAGTGAAGGAGGGGAGGATAATGGAGGAGGCAAATAGAGCATAACAAAATGTTTCTAAAGACAGCTTCCTTTCTGCGTTCTGTTGCGCGTCAAGCTCCCAGAGACATGGTCAGGTGGATAAGGTTGCCCTCGCAAATTTGAGCTCTGCGATTTTGCTTTTAGCTTAAGCTTGATGATTGGCTTGTATCCCGTTATGTATATAAAAAATTTAAAGAAGGTATGAAGTGGTGGCAAGGCCATACAGAAGCTCAATGTACTTTTGCATTTTTTTTGTATTAAAATGTTTTTATTTTCCATTTTTCATTTTCATACAGTCACATATATACTGTGCATAGCCGGGGCCATACAACATTAAACAATAATCACAGCAATTCCTCTTGTCAACAATACCCCCCAAAATAGAAACCCAATATACCTCTTCCACTTTCCATACACCTCTTTCTTCCGCCCCCCCTCCAACTTTCTATCTTCCCTCCATCATTCCCCTCTACCCTACTTCCCCTCCCCCTCTACCACTCCTCTCTCCCAGTACACTCCCTCCCTTCCTTCTCACCCTCCCTCCAATCCTCTCTCCCACCTTCTCTACCCCTCTTTCTTCTTTTGCATTTTTAACAGGGCTTTCGTCACTGAAGTATGCCCCTTTCCTAGGCCAAAATAAATAAATAAATAAATCCAATCTGATGGGCATCAACAGGCCATGTTTTGCTGATACTTGTCATAAGGATTTTTACTTCTTTCTTAACCATAATTAGGAGGTCTCAAAGGTGCTATTTTTTTTTCAAGAGGCAACTGGACTTTCTTTGAAGATGTTTGGCTTCTCATCCCAGAAGCTTCTTCAGAACTGAATAAACCTCTTGGATGAGAAGCGAAACATCTTCAAAGAAAAACCAGAAAGTCTGGTTGCTTCTTATTTATCTATCTATCTATCTATCTATCTATCTATCTATCTATCTATCTATCTATCTATCTATCTATCATCTATCTATCTATCTATCTATCTATCTATCTATCTATCATCTATCTATCATCTATCTATCTATCTATCTATCTATCTATCTATCTATCTATTTATTTATTTATTAGACTTATATACCACTTCATAGGGCTTTCAGCCCTCTTTAAGCGGTTTACAATTTTTTTAGCAAATTGAGTCAGCAACTTGCCCCCACACTCTGGGTCCTCATTTCACCCACCTCGGAAGGATGGAAGGCTGAGTCGACCTTGAGCCGGTAAGATTTGAACTGCTGAACTGCAGATCACAGTCAGCTAAAGTGGCCGGCAGTACTGCACCCTAACCACTGCGCCACCTCAGCTCCTTCTTGAAGAAAAGAAAGCTTCTTTGGGACAACCATGACCTGGATGACTAAGAATCTCCATAGACATAATTAGGAGGGTTTATCCATTGTTGTGAGCAGTTCCATTTTCAGGACTCCTTCTGATCAAGCTGTCAGATCTGCCATTACATTGCTTCAGCCTTACTTTGCTTTGATGGCATCATGTCAAAAAGGGGGAAGGGGGACTGGGGAATATAAGGAGGAGGGAATGACAGGAACCAGAAGTGCCAAACATAGACAATAGTTGAAAGATCCAAAGACACATGCATGATAACATAAGTCAAACAACCATCAAAGAGGCACCAAACATTAGGACCAAAACACCTAGTTTGAATACAGATGACCCAGGAAAGGGGGAAAACACTGGGTTTAAGCAGGAATATTCACATCTGGGTTTGCTTATGCTGTAACCACTTGGCTTTAGTAAAACTATACATTTCACTACAAATGGAATCGAAGGTCTTTCTTTCGTAAATGCCTAAGCTGAAACAGGGCTGGCCCTTTCCTAAGTTTAATGTGCTAAGCCTGTATTGTAAAATTTGTCCCTTCAAACAAAATTTACTCCTGCAGAAGTTCTGGAATGAGACAAAATGCTTCGCTCTAGACGTTTATAGAGGTTAACAAAAAAAATTCTTCAGAGCTGTAGGTAATTCAGCTGCTGTGATACAATATTGGGTGCGATGCAAAGTCTAAAAATAAAGAGAAATGTGGAAGACATAATCAGAGCACCCACACACTTAAAACCTTCACGCACTGTAAAAATATATGTACCTTACGTGAAAACCTAAATCGATCAGCAAAATCAGGGGGGAAAGAATTATTTGGTTGGACTTTGCCCAAATTAACTGGCTCGTGAAATCTAACATCAAACACAATGTAATGTCAGATAAATCAACCTTCCTTAGGGTAGAAGAAGGGGGGGAAGGTTAAAAAAGGAGGAAGAGAAAGGAGAGAAGGGTAGGGAGAGGTGGAAAGTTGAGAAGAAAGAGAAGTGGGATAGGAAGGAGAGAGGAAAGAAGGCAGGGAAGCAAGGAGGGCAAGAGGGAGGGAAGGAAGGAGAGAAGAAGAGTAGATAGGAAGGAGGGAAGAAAGGAGGGAACTTAAGAGAAGAGAAAGGAAGGAGGGAAGGAGGAAAGGAGGGAGGGAAGATATGAGAGAAGGAGGGGGGAAGAAGAGAGGAAAGAGAGAGGGAAGGAAAGGTAGGATAGGAAAAGAAAGGAGGGAAGGAAGGAGGGAAGGAGAGAAGGAGGGAGAGAAGGAAGGGGAGAGGGAAAGAAGAAACAAGGGAAGGAAAGAGGGAGGGAGCGGAGAAGATATCTAACCTCTGATGTCTATAAGGATTTTGATATTATGGGAACGTCTTGAAACGCAGTCAAATGTAAAGCGAAACAGTGAATGTTGTACTGTTTTTTACCAGTTATTGGTTGTTGTATTTTTCTTTTACTAATAAAAATATTTATTTTTTAAAAAAAATCAACCTTCCTTAATATATTTAGACTTCGACTGATATCTCAAATTTACAACATAAACAGAGCAGTCTAAATATGACCATCTGATAAACAGACATTCAAAACGGGGAGCATCTGTTCTTCACTCCTTTATATATGAGCATCAGAGGTGATATTCAGCAGGTTCTCACCAGAGGTGGGTTGCTGCTGGTTCACCCTTGATTGGGTGAACTGGTAGCGTTGGCAGCTGGAAGTTCCGACCACCCGCGCAGATGCTTCAGCACATGTGTGCTTCTGCGCATGCACAAGCGAACTGGTAGTAAAATAAATTGCAACCCACCACTGATTCTGACCAGTTCTGGAGAATCAGTAGCAGAAAGTTTGAGTCGTTCGGAGAACCGGTAAATACCACCTCTGACTGGCCCCGCCCCCATCTATTCTCTGCCTCCTGAGTCCCGGCTGATCGGGAGGGAATGGGGATTTTGCAGTATCTGTCTCCTGCCACGCCCACCAAGCCACACCCACCAAACCATGCCATGTCCACCAAGCCACGTCCACAGAACCAGTAGTAAAAAAAAAAAGAATCCCACCACTGATGAGCACCCAAAGAAGCAGAGAGAAATGCCTTGATTACAGTTTCTTTAAGCTTTTTTAATATTTTAAAAAGGCATCATTTTTTTTCCAAATGGAAGATGATCCCTATTATGTTCTCTGGGAGTTTATTGCCAGCAATAGACGATCCTTTCAGTCACAAAAAGCAATATACTAAGCATGTCCAATTTGTCTTAGTACATAATATAGGAAGGGAGAAATGTTTATATTTGCATGTCACTTTGCAGAAAGCCTAAGTGACATATTGATAGGCCATATATACTGCACATCCAAAAACCAAAGCTAAAAATATTTAATCTCCCTTATTTCAATGAAAGAATGAAATAATTACTTGACACTACGCTGTAGTGTAGACATACATTTAATTAACTTGGTTGTATGATCCACTATGAATCATGTGGATTAATTTTTTTGTTATACCTGATGTCTTATCATAGTTTTTTTTTAAAAAAAATAGTTTTTATTTTATAGTGTTTATTATTAAAAATAGTGTTTATTTTTTTTTCCTCTAGAGGAATTTTTCCTCTAGAGGTATTCTTGGATTTACATGAAATCTTACCTATGTCCAGAAATGTGGTCTGTGATGCTAATTGTTAGCTCTTATTAAAATCTTTATTTTAGTTCTGGACACAGTAAAATAATAATATATAAGTAAAACTAAAAAATACAATTAAATTTTATCCTGAAAGCCCTTGAAATGTGACCTGGTTTAAAATAAAAAAATTAAGAACCCTCATCACAATTAAGCTCAATTGTAATTTGAAGATATTAGATTCCTTTAAATATATCTTAAATCCTTATTTGTCGGAAATGAGATTCTTACTATGTATTCATTACTTTATTTAAAACATAAATAAAGGGGGGTTGCTTAAATTCTGGATTAATTGAAAAACTCAGTCTCCAGATGTACAGTAGTCTAGTCATATCTAGAATACATAAATGAGAAATCTCTGACTAATTGTTAGAACATTTTGAGATGCAAAATATAGCAGGGTTAATGCACCATTGCAATGTGATGCGTGATAAAACATTGATAATGTCTTATAAATCACAGATGCCTCCTCCCGTTTTCGTACTTTGATCTTCGGTTTGGTTAAGCACTTTCTTGCCGTAAGTGCTATCTCATGCTGTTTTCAGAAAATTCAGAATCTGAGAGCAATCATTGGCTCTGCTGAACTGGAAACAATACTGTCCCCCCAAATGATATTCAAATATCACTAAAGCAGAACACGTGTGAAAAACTCTCATTTTTGACATTTTCTTTAGGGAAGCTGCAGCAGAGACCAACAAGGAGACAAGCCAGGGTACCATCTGCCTTCTTGATAAACACCAAAGTTTTTGACGTTCAGGTAAATAGTCTAGATTTGGTCTAGAAGCAAATCCAACCCAGAGATGTGTTCCTACTGGTTTGGACTGGTTCGGCAGAACCAGTAGTGGTATGGTGGCCTGGGTCGCTGGAACCAGAAGGGACCCAGGCCTGCCAAGCCCTCGAAACAGTACCCTGGTCTCTTCTGCCATCGCCGGCATGTTTCTGTGCATGCGCAGAACAATTTCATTCAACTATGAATGTGCATCAATGTGCAGCACTGCGCATCAATGTGCAGCACTGCGCATCAATGTGCAGCAATGGGCATCAATGTGCAGCAATGTGCATCAATGTGTAGCAATGTGCATCAATGTGTAGCAATGCACATCAATGTGCAGCAATGCACATCAATGTGCATCAATGCTCATCAATGTGCATCAATGCTCATCAATGTGCAGCACTGACCAGCAATGCATAGAAATGCACATCAATGGGCAGCAATGCTCATCAATGGTCATCTATACGCAGCAATGTGCAACAATGCACAGCAATGCGCAGCGGGCATGTGCACGAGTGAAGCAAGCCACTGATCCAACCACTTCCTAAAGCCTAGGAAGCAGAAAGTCTTATCCTGTTTGTGATATCCTGAGGCATCAAGAACTGATTTAAAAATCTAATCAGAAACAGGAATTGATAGATGAGGTAGTACAATGATCAATGTGTAGCAATGCACATCAATGCACATCAATGCACATCAATGTGTAGCAATGCACATCAATGCACATCAATGTGTAGCAATGCACATCAATGTGTAGCAATGCTCATCAATGCGCAGCAATGCTCAGCAATGCACATCAATGTGTAGCAATGCTCATCAATGCACAGCAATGCTCATCAATGCGCAGCAATGTGCAGCAATGCGTAGCAATGCGTAGCAATGCGCATCAATGCTCATCAATGCTCATCAATGCGCAGCAATGCGCAGCAATGCGCAGCAATGCGCAGCAATGCGCAGCAATGCTCGCCAATGTGCAGTAACGCTCATCGATGCTCATCAATGTGCAGCAATGCTCATCAATGTGCAGCAATGCACATCAATGCACGTCAATGCACAGCAATGCACATTAATGTGCAGCAATGCACATCAATGCGCAGCAATGTGCAGCAATGCGCAGCAATGCGCAGCAATGCGCAGCAATGCACCTCAATGCTTATCAATGCTTATCAATGCTTAGCAATGCTTAGCAATGCTTATCAATGCTTATCAATGCTTATCAATGCTTATCAATGCTTATCAATGCGCAGCAATGCACAGCAATGCGCAGCAGGCATGTGCACGAGTGAAGCAAGCACTGCCTGCTTTTGCATGGCACTGCCCATGCAAAACACCCTCTCAGCAAACCGGTTGTAAATCGGTTAAGAACCCACCACTGATCCAACCACTTCCTAAAGCAATTAAGCTTTTCATATGGTAAGCCTAGGAAGCAGAAAGTCTTATACTCTTTGTGATATCCTGAGGCATCAAGAACCGATTTAAAAATCTAATCAGAAACAGGAATTGGTAGATGAGCTAGTACTATGATCCCTCCCCTTTTGTTCCATCTGTATATATTTCTAAATAAATTATTCATCATAGATAAAAGTGTCCAGTGATGTTTCTCCAGAAAATCTGAACTTCGGATGGCAACCTCTCTTTAAATTTTTGATTTAAAACTAAGCTCCAGCAAAACCTGATTACACTTCAGTAGAAGTCTTTTGGGGGCCTTAAGAGCTAGTTATAAATGCTAAAATGTAATGAAGGATCCCTCCTTTGTATCAGGATCACATATGTTGCATTTAAGATAGCAGCATGGAAATAGAAAGCAGCATGGACATTAAATTTTCTCAAAACTTAAAGGGATTACAACTAAACAATATACTGATTAACAAGACAGTAATATCTACAGATGAGAATCCACAATAATATTACTGCAAGATAATGTGATAGCAGGTAGTAATTTATTAAATGTATATACTACCCAGCTCTCAGTGACTATTTATAATGTTCCGCTTGGTTTTGGAGTCATACAGTTCTGTTCCAAAATCTTTTTCCCAGGTTCTCCCATGTTCTGTTTCTCATTCCCTGAAGTATTTAGGGTTTCTTTTCTAAGATGAAGTTTTTTTTCTCAGTCAAAACCACCATGTGGAAAATATTGGCTTGAGATCCTCAATTGTTAGCTGTCTCTTCTTTGTTTCCTTAAACCCAGCCCTTCTGAATTTTCTGTTCAGTGGTTAAGGAGAGTATTGCAAGTGAATTCTGCCCACAGACTGGAGTTCAATTGGAGCAAGGTTGACTCCACCTTCCATCGTTCCGAAATCAGTAAAATGAGAATCCAGATTTTGGGGGACAATATGCAGAGTCTGTAAACTATTTAGAGAGGGCTGTAAAACACTATGGGGCAGTATATACTATAAGTCTAAGTGCTATTGTTAGTGTTATTGCTATTATTTCTAGTTCTCTTCTTTTCAAGATTCAATTTAGGTTTTCGCTGGGATATTTTTCTAAGATTCGAACACAGGATGTCACATATAGGATTATTATTTTTTCTGCAGCTTGCTTTACTGAAACTTCTATCAATAGCAATAGACTTATATACCACTTCATGGTGCTTTACAGCACTCTCTAAACCAGTGGCCTATTTGGGATTGGGACACATGAGTGGCTGGCTGGAGCATGCATGCAACTCAACTTGTGTGAGTGGGGGCCTGGCGGGCACTCTTGCGGGTGGACACTGTCCTGCTATTTGTGCAAATAGAGCTGCCACATGTGCAGCAGCCCATCATTTGCATAAGGGCTGTGTGTGCATGCGCGCACCAACCCACCACTCACACAGCCCAGTTCTCCTCTTCCCCAGTTGGGCTGCCATGCCACAAAGTTTGGGGACCACTGGTCTAAGTAATTTTGAGTAAGCATATTGCCCACAACAATCTGGGTCCTCATTTTACTGACTTCAGAAGGATGAAAAGCTGAGTCAATCTTGAGCAAGTCAGGATCGAACTCCTGGCAGTGGGCAAAGTCAGCCTGCAATACCACACTCTAATCACTGCACCACCATGACACCACAACTCCCAAAGAGCCATACAGGCAGCCCAAGGTGATGGAAAAACAACATGGAGTACAGACATGCTTAATCAATCAAAAAAGTAACAATAGCAATAATAATCTAATATCTCATATTTTTGCATGAAAGTTAATAGCAATAGCAATAGCAGTTAGACTTATATACCGCTTCATAGGGCTTTCAGCTGTCTCTAAGTGGTTTACAGAGTCAGCATATCGCCCCCGACAACAATCCGGGTCCTCATTTTACCCACCTCGGAAGGATGGAAGGCTGAGTCAACCTTGAGCCGGTGAGATTTGAACCGCCGAACTGCAGATAGCAGTCAGCTGAAGTGGCCTGCAGTACTGCACCCTAACCACTGCGCCACCTCGGCTAAATAAATAAAATGTTTTGCTTAAACAGAGCCGTATCTTCCTCATCTGTATCTCCCTTTTTTAAACTTCTTACTTTTTCTAACAAAAGAAAATTTATTTAAAAAGAGGTCTGGTAACAGAGAAGGCAAAAATGGTAAACATTATGTTCTTAATCCAATAGCAGTACAACATAGTTCTTCCCGCCTCCCCAGTCCAGACAGCCCAATACTCTAAAGCAATTAGAAAATGAGATTTTACACATTCCAGGACTAAAAAGCAGGTCAGGTATCAGTTAACCAGCAATGGTTCTTAAAATTAAACAGCACTAAAGCTAACACAGCAAAGAAAAAGAGAATTATTCTAAGGCTTTGTTGAATGAGATTTAGAGGAGTTATTTCCCAAGAAAATGGGGGGTGAAATATTTACAGATTCAGAGTCACAGCTCATAATAGCACCCTATATACTGTGTGCTTTGCAAAAACCTAATGGTAAAAATATGTACCACATGCATCTGAGCCCTGGATTGTAGCCTAATTCCTAATATTGAAGCACTTATGGTGACACACGTGGCACGACAAAACCGCAGTCCACTAAAGCGCGCCCGATTAAAGCGCGTACCTGACGTCATCAGCAGCGCGACAAATATGACCGCGGAGAAAAAAGGGTGCTTTAAAAAGCGCTTTTAAAGCAAGCCGATTCACGTAAAGGTAAGGGTTAGGGTTAGGGTTAGGGTTAGGGTTAGGTTAAGGGTTAGCGTTAGGTTTAGGGTTAGGTTAAGGGTTAGCGTTAGGTTTAGCGTTAGGTTAAGGGTTAGGTTTAGGGTTAGGTTTAGGGTTAGGGTTAGGTTAAGGGTTAGGTTTAGGGTTAGGTTTAGGGTTAGGTTTGGGGGGGTTAGGTTTAGAATTACGCGTTAATTTTAATTTTACCACTCACAGCGTGCTGTTTTTGTCACGCTGTGATGATGTCACGTACGCGCTTTCGTCGAGCGCGCTTTAGTCTACCGCGGTTTTGTGGTGGAACCGGTGACACAATGGTTAGAATACACTACTGCAGGCTAACTCACTGTTCACTCCAGGAGTTTGATCCTGAGCGGCTCAAGGTTGACTCATCCTTCCGAGGTCAGTAAAATCAGGACCCAGATTGTTGGGGGCAATATGCTGACTCTGTAATAAAGCGGGCTGTAAAGAACTATGGAGTGGTATATATGTCTAAGTGCTATTGCTATCCTAATACTGGCCAATATGATGCCATTCTACCTACATTCTCTCGTTAGATTTGAAATCTGGTTTGTATTTCTTGGCACCTGCCATAATGGCATCCTTCATCTATTATTTCTTTCTGACCCCAGCCTTCATCTTTTAAGATTTACTATTTTTCAATATATTTTAGACTGTTTTTGTTAAAGATTTATACCGTGTATGGGTTCTGGGAAGTCGGGGGAGGGAAGGCTGGGAGGATTGGGGGGGAGGGAGGGATGTATATTAGGCTTGATGAGGGGTGTTAGATTTTAATGTAATATGATTGCACATGTATAAAGTCTTCTCTTATTTTTTCTTTAAAACCAAGATATGTTAAGTATATTGATATGGAAGCATAAATACCATCAACATAGATTGGAGTTTGCTCAGAAGCGGAAATACACCATTGAGAGGAAGAGTGGGAAACAGAAGAGAGAAGAAAGATGGGAAGAGAGGGATAGGAGAGAGGGTAAGGAGGGAAGATGAGGAGGATAAGGAGGAGTGGAATGTAGAGAGAGGAGAAGGAGAAAGGAAGGGGAAGTAGAGTAGGAAAGGATGATGGAGGGAAGAAAGGAGGTAGGAGAGAGGTAGAAGAAAGAGGTGTATGGTGAGCAGAAGAGCTAATAATGGTTTTTTATCTTTCTGGGTGTTGCTGACAAGAGAAACTGATGTAATTACTACTTAATACAATAGGATACTGGCTATGTAATAGTACATATGTGATCATACGTCATGAAAATGGAAAATAAAAAAGTATATTTGGAGAAAAAAGATTTACTCTTTTTTCCTCTTCTTATCGCTTGTCAACTTTCCTTCTTTGTGATGTGTGTGCAGTGGCTTTAGGGAAAGATGGCAGCCAAATGTTCCATACAGGAGGATTGTTCCAATGACTTTATCCAGCCTTTTCTCAAAAGAAACTGCTGTCATTCAGATCAAAATGCAAGCAGAATAAAAGCTCCAGGGCAAATCCCTTGAAAGATGTCAAGCAAGAATCAGGTATCTAAATGGACATGGGCAAACGGCAAGCATTTAACAAACCGGATATGTATAAGAATCACTTTGGGAGAATGTTAACCCGATCCAGATAGCCCCTGATTTACAAGAGTCCATTTAGTGACTGCTCAAAGTTACAACGGCACTGAGAAAGGAGACTTATAATTGTTTTTCACACTTTAGGACCATTGCAACCAGTGGTGAGTTTCTGATTTTTTTCACTACCGGTTCGCTCATGCTTATGCATGCGTGCTTGTGAGTGGGTGGGCGGAGCCTCCTGCTGCCACTACTGCCGATTCGCCCGATCCAGGCCGAACTGGGAGCAACCCACCTCTGATTTCAGCACCCCCATAACCACATGATCAAAATCCAGATGCTTGGCAGCTGACTCATATTTGTGACAGTTGCAGTTTCCCAGGGTCATGTGATCACCTTTTGTGAACGTCTGACAGGAAGGTCAACAGGGAAGCCAAATTCATTAAACAACCATGCTACTAACTTCATTGCAGTCATTCATTCAACAATTGTGGCAAGCAAGATTGTAAAATTGGGGGGGGGGGGAACTTATTCAACAAGTGTCTCACTTAGAAGCAGAAAATTTGGGATCGGTTGTGGTAGTAAGTTGAGGAATGCCTGTAGTTTGTGCTAGATGGGATCTCTAACCCACTCTGGTTTGTCTCAAGAAGCTAAGCAAGTGTAGACCTGGCTAGTGCTAGGAAGGAAGAAGTACCAGGAAATCTCTAAAGCAGTGGCAGTCAACCTGTGGGTGTGGACTCCTTTGTGGGAATGGCTTGTCAGCCATGTGACCTGGTGGGAGTGGCTTGCCGCCCATGTGACCGGATATGAAGATGCTGACGACACTTGTCAGAACCACCTTAAATTACCTCAGACATAGCGCTGGCATGCATAAGAATATGATGTAAACTTGTTTTTTAAAAGGCATCTTTGGTTTGCGTTAAAACAACTTCAACACACGCAATGTTCTGATTGCACCACAAACGCAGTAGTCATCCTTACCTTTCACAGAGGCACTGAGTTTTATAAATATGAACATGATAGTGTAGAATAATCATATCCAAGGACCAGTGGTGGGTTTCAAAACATTTTGGAACCTCTTCTGTAGGTGTGGCCTGCTTTCCGGGTCTACTGGTGGAACCTCTTCTAACCGGTTCGGTAGATTTGACGAACCGGTTCTACCGAATAGGTGCGAACTGGTAGGAACGCACCTCTGGATGGAGGTCACAGAGAAATGCAAAAAAGATGGAGCTACTTTTCTGAACATATGTTTCACCATTCTGTCCTTTTCATGACTCGCTATAAGTTATGCCTCTAATGGAAATCAAGCAATTCTACATCTAAAATCATCTCTGGGCTTTATTTTAACGCACATCTCAAAATTAACAGCAATAAGTGCCTTTGGAAATTATTGTCTTTCCTTTAGTTTTTATGCATGAGATCCAGATCGTGCAAAGATAATTCACATGAAGTAGAAGAAAAATTAAAAAAAAATCAACTTTAACCAAACTTTGAAAGTTCCCTTTTTACAAAAGCTAGCAATTTCTTCCCTATAACAATGTCTCTCCATTTATTTTCCCCCACACACACTTAATAGCTTTCCCATAACAGGCCTCTCCAAGACTTGAATCATAGATATGTGAAAGAAATACCTTTCAGCTGTTTAACATTCTAAGTGAAATAATCAATTTGAATGACAATCGGTCATTCACCCATAAAATGTATTGACTAGTTTAAAATAGGCATTTCTCAACAATATTGCTGTCACTTTTCAGAGACAAGTTTAAAATAACTGAGCCCTCCCAAGCTTTAGATCCAATTAAATATGTGTATGGTTAAATCAGCTCTAAGTGAAGTGTTTGAAGTCTATCACTGCTCTGAGCAAGAACTGCATAACCAGAAGAAGAATAAAATTAAAGGAGGACAAAAGGTGTGCAGATTTAATAGCTAAGAAATTCTGAGGTGAAATGAGTTCAGTGTTCTGATCCTATTCATTTATTTATTTATTCATTCAAAATTGTATTAAGAAATGGGGCGTTTGCTTAGAATACTTTTTCTGTTAATCAAAAGGGTTATTCATCCATGCTCACTTTGCCTCTTGTCCCTAGACTGCTGGTTAATTATGTTTTATTGCTTCTTTTAAATTCAATGTTTTAGATTTTTATTTTATTTTATTTTACTTGGCTTTATAGTTTTATTTTGTATGGATGGATTGCAATCCACAAGAAGATCCTCTGGGTAGTGGCTGAGCAGTAAATATTTTAATTACAGTAAATTAATGGTTGTATCTGATCATACATAATGCCTTCTGTTAGTTCCACGAGAGAATTTAAAGTGAGAAGGCCTTTTAGTTAATAGTTGGTTGCTTATTTAAGCTCTATTCCTTATTCTTTATTTAAAAATGCATTCTTCGTGAGCAACCCAAAACACAGACTTTTATCTCACAGTGGCTCTGCACTAGCAGGCAATAACAATTGGCTGTTCCTTAGGGCTGAATCCCTCTGGAACAGATGAGGAGGTAAATAGACAATTAACAAAAAGCAGGTGTCCCAGGTTACAGGAATCCAAAAAGGATTATTGTTAGTAAAAATACATAGATTATTGTACATTACCTTTTCTGATGACATAGGATTTTTTTAAAAAAACTAATTAATTAAAATAAATGAAGAGAGTCATGAAGAGACAGTAAAACAGATTTCCTCTATACAATAGAGTTGAATAATGTTTACATCAAAGATGATGATAGATGATAGATAGATAGATAGATAGATAGATAGATAGATAGATAGATGATAGATAGATAAGAGCGAGAGAATGATAGGTAGATGATAGATGATAGATGATAGATAGATAAGAGAGAGAGAGAAAATGATAGGTAGATGATAGATGATAGATGATAGATGATAGATGATAGATGATAGATGATAGATGATAGATGATAGATGGGTGGATAGATAGATAGATAGATAGATAGATAGATAGATAGATAGATAGATAGATAGATAGATAGAGATTTTGTGTGTGAGATAGAGAGATGAGAGATGAGAGATAGATGTTAGATAGAGATAATATATCAGTGATGGCTAACCTTTTTCTAAAGGCACACCAAAATATTGTGTGTGCGCGCTATCATGCGGATGTGAATGTCTCACCTGCCTGCCCATGTGCGCATGACCCCCTGCCCATATGCGCATGAAAAACCTCCCACATGGCTCTGGAGGCTTTCCTGAAGCTGGGGGAGGGCAAAAAACAGGCCAACAGGCCAACCGGAAGTTCGAACTTTTTCGACCGCCAAGCCGGTAGTAATGCCACCCCTGCTTGCCACCCAAGTGGTCCCTATTTATCTACTCGCATTTGCATGCTTTGAAACTTCTGGATGGCAGGTGTTGGGGCAAGTAACGGCAGCTTACACCATCATGCAGTGCTTGAACCCAGGCTGTCAGCTTTCCAATTGACAAGCTCAGCATTTTTAACTGCTGAGTGGTTGTGCCCCTCAATATAAAAAAAATGTAAATAAATAAATTTGCACTTCTATTGGTGTATTGAAATAAAGGTGGGACAGCGTGAACTCTTTTGAGGTGTATCCATGAGAGAGACCGGATGAAAAAATGCAGCTTTGCAAAATCATGACACAAGAATCTACCCTTTTCAAGAAACAGAACTTGCTTTGGAAAATTGAGAATGAGCTCCTTCAGCTGTTACCAGTCATATTTACATTTTCTGATATTTATAGTAGAGCACTATGAAACATGCAGTAGCATTTTTCATTTGTTGGTCATCTGATCTACCATATAGTTGGGGGAGGGGAATTCTTGGGTGAAATTCCATTTAGAAGGCCTAATTGTTTGATTGTTCAAGCCAAGGTGGCACAGTGGTTAGGGTGCAGTACTGCAGGCCACTTCAGCTGACTGCTATCTGCAATTTAGTGATTCAAATCTCACCGGCTCAAGGTTGACTCAGCCTTCCATCCTTCTGAGGTAGATGAAATGAGGACCTGGATTGTTGTTGGGGGCGATATGCTGACTCTGTAAACCGCTTAGAGAGGGCTGAAAGCCCTATGAAGCGGTATATAAGTCTAACTGCTATTGCTATTGATTTAATGGTTCTACCTGCTTTAACAAAAATATGGTAAGTTTAATAAATGGGTGACCTTTATCTACTTATTCCTAGTCTTGTGTTAGAATGATTCATGGTGTATCAGTGCACAACGTATACTTAAAAAATTAAATGCAACTTAAAAGCAACAATTAGGATGATGTTTATAACAAATGAACTTGTCCCAGTTCCTTTTGAATTTCATCTCCTGCTACAATGGAAGTTGCCATGACTTTAATCATTGACTACTTTGTTCTCTAATTAAAGTTCTCTATTTGGGGAAGTGAAAGAAAGTACGCTCTTGCTTGGCAATAATAACACTTGACTTAGTTTATGTAATTGTGAAATGTATTCTAAAATGTACTGGCACAAAGCCCAATGCCCTCTACTTGCTTCAATCCACTATGACTTTCCCATTGCAAGTGCTGAGAAGTGCCATCTTCTTTGTAGATTTCGAGGTGGTCAGAAGTCATAAGAAGTATATTTACATGTACAGCACAGTTCAGAATAAAATCTAAGGGGTAAGTGAGTATTGTGGGTGGGGAGGACAGAATTTTCTGCAATCACATGCGGATTATCAAGGTACACTTGTGGGTGGGAGCATACAATGCTTGTATAGCAGTTCCTTTTAATAGCTGGAATTCTGAAAAGTTCTGTTTCAGAAGAAAGGGAAAATTGGGAGTTAACTTGTACATTTGCAAATCACCAGTGGTTCTCCTACTTTAAAATAAAATAATACAGTCCAGTCCAGAGGAAAATTTAAATATTTATATCTGTGATAAAGGTAAACCTCCATTTCATTGTCAGTGCCATCTTTGTACAATAGCAATAGCAATAGCAGTTAGACTTATATACCGCTTCATAGGGCTTTCAGTCCTCTCTAAGCGGTTTACAGAGTCAGCATATTGCCCCCAACAACAATCCAGGTCCTCATTTTACCCACCTCGGAAGGATGGAAGGCTGAGTCAACCTTGAGCCGGATATATTTGAACCGCCGAACTGCAGATAGCAGTCAGCTGAAGTGGCCTGCAGTACTGCACCCTAACCACTGTGCCACCTCGGCTCAAAGAAATAGAGTGGCTGAATTGTTGCGAACTATGGTAAGAACATGCCAAGAGGAGGCCTATCGACAGGAGAAAGGAGAGAAGGAAATAACTAACCCAGCTAGAGATGAGCATTTGAGACACTGTGGGCCAGTGGTGGGTTTCAAAAAATTTTGGAACCTTTTCTGTAGGTGTGGCCTGCTTTCCGGGTCCACTGGTGGAACCTCTTCTAACCGGTTCGGTAGATTTGACGAACTGGTGCGAACTGGTAGGAACCCACCTCTGCTGTGGGTCAACCAGTAAGTGGCCCATTGGGCCATCTGAAAAGCCACATGAAACAAAGACCAACATCGTCATGACTTTGCACCATTGTAATTGTTCTGGGATTTGCAGTCTAGAGCAGGAGTGCCAATTTTTTTTCTGGATTATGGACCAATAAATCAAACCTATATTTCTGGTATAGATTATTGTGGTTCATCGATTGCCAAAAGGGCTGGTGGTTGAGTCAGATGAGTCAGAGGAAATGGAGGGGGTGCCCGAGTTACCACAGGGCCTGTGGAAGGCTCTGCCAGATGCAGAGGTCTCAGAGTCAGATACGGAGCAGCGTCCATCTACTCATGCTCAGGCAGAGAGACAGCTGTTTTGGGGGCCTGAGCTGAGTGAGGGGGGAACAGCTGGGACCTGTCCCATATGTGCGTATGTGCAGTGAAGTGTAGAAAGGAGAGCAACACAATACTGATGACCATCTATCCAGGAAAAGAAGGAGATGTTAAGAAGCCCCTTCCTGGCTGGGATATAAGGAGGAGTGGTGTGGGAGGTATGGTTGTTGGAGACAGTTGTTGATGCTTCAGAAGAGTTCCCTCTGGTGGATTCCTTGTCAGGATTTCTTTGTCACTATTCAGATTGCTCAGGACTCTTTGTGTTGGGATTGAAGTGCTCATTGAGGCTCCTTGCGGGATACTCAGAGACTGCTACAGCTTGTGAATTACCTAGGGATGCGTGACCTGGAGCTTTGTCAGTGAATGCCGTCTATTCCTGCCTTTCTAAATAAAAAGTGATTTCTCCTCACGAGTAGGATGTTGAGTGGGGCTCATGAAGACTGGGTCAGAACATAGATCACATAAAATGCAGTCTGAAACAATCACACCCATCTCATTAACAACTCTATCACTGATAAAAAATAAAAGATAATTAAAAGCTAAGATTTCTAATGCAACACTACAGTATAACTGTCAACCCTGAAGCAAATCTGTCTGAAGCCATCTTGTCCTGCCTCGCAGTTGCCATGAAGCCTGAGAAAGAAGAGAAGGGGAAAGTAGATAGCCCAGATTGCAATCAAAATAAAAAGTTCTCCTGTGGGAACCAAGGTCATTGTGGCAGGTGGCTGGCGAAGGAGGAGAGGAGCCTGCCAGACATATTCATTGGACAATGTGACTGATGACACTGGGGAGGGGAGGGAGTATTATTCTTTTCATTAAGTGAAAGCTGCAGGAACCTTCAGAGTTGGTTTTCACTGGCTGTGCCAATCAGTGGTGGGGTTCATTTTTTTTACTTCTGGTTCTGTGGGCGTGGCTTTGTGGGCGTGGCAGGGGAAGGATACTGCAAAATCCTCATTCCCTCCCCACCCTACTAACCTGCTTTCCAGATTTGTTTTCCTGTTCAGGGCAACAAAAGAAGATCAGCTGGGAGCCTGGGAGGCAGCAGGAGCGGGGCCAGCCTATTTGCCGGTTCTCCGAACTATTCAAAATTTCTGCTACCAGTTCTCCAGAATCTGTCAGAACTGGCTGAATATCACCTCTGGTGCCAATATGATATATCCAATAAACATGTTCTGAAAGGAATCTACCTGCCTCGGAGTTCTGCTTTCAATGGGTGCATAACTTGGAACTCTGACAATAACATTGACATTCTAAGACGTCACTATAAAAGTCATTTATTTATTTGTTAATCAAATCTGTATGTCCCTGGCTCCCAACAATGGTGATTGGCTCCCAACAACTGAAACACAGAACATTCAATAATAGCCTATTAAAAACAAACAAAGAAGCCAATAAATCAATAGGTGGCACTGAGAATGACAAGATTGGACAAAAACCAGACGAAAGGTTTTCATTCTCCCTTGCCAAAGGCCTGGGTGAAGAGTCAAGTCTTCAGGGCCCTTTTAAACAACAATAGGGTTGAATTAGGGCATTCCATAGGGCAGGTGCTGCTATGGGCTTTTGATTGATGGTATTGTTGAACTGAAGCAACCTGTAACCAACCAACCCTGCCAGATAAGATAAGACAGATAAATACTATTTATTTATTTATTTATTTATTTATTTATTTATTTATTTATTTATTTATTTATTTTATTTATTTGTCTTGTATGCCGCCCACTCCCGGAGGACTCCGGGCGGCTCACAAAAGACAAGGGAAAGGGGGGAATGAGACAAAGACAACATATTAAAAACAAAAACCAACATTAACAATTTCTGTGGAGGTAAATGCTTCTCAGCTCCCCCCAGCCTGCTGGAACAGCCAGGACTTGGTGGCTTTGCGGAAGGCCGGGAGGGTAGTAAGGGTCCGGATCTCAATGGGGAGCTCGTTCCAGAGGGCCGGAGCTGCAACAGAGAAGGCTCTCCCCAGGGAGTCGCCAGCCGACATTGGCTGGCAGATGGAATCCGGAGGAGACCCAACCTGTGCGATCTAATTGGTTTGAGAGAGGTAATCGGCAGGAGGCAGTCTCTCAGGTACCCAGGTCCGATGCCATGTAGGATAAGAGACTATAAGAGACTGGTGGCCCCTCAATAACTTGGCTGAATGCTAATGTCAATATTATTACAAAGACTATGGGCAAATGTAGGGGGGATTCTGATGCCCCCCCAAAGGATATTAAAACAGGTTTAAAAATAAAAAATCATTAAAAAGATACTCTCGGAAAACCTACCCATAGCCAGTATTCTTAATTATTTTTTTTTTACTTTTTGTTTTAATTTTATTTTATTTTATCAATTTCATATATACATTCACAATTATATGATCTCATAACTGTTATTAATAATATGTATTTTTTTTTTTTAACAGAACTTTTTTTATTTTTTCTTTAAAAAAAAAAAAAACACAAATATGTCATCATTTGTCAATCATTAAAACATTGAAGTACAATTTTTTTTTTGTGTGTGTGTACCCCTCCCTCCCTCCACCCCCCCGCCCCCCCCTCCTCCTTCCCCCCCCGACTTCCCAGAACCCGTACACGGTATAGAATTTTAACTAACACAGTCTAAAATCTATTGAGAAAAAAGAAATAAAGAAATTAATGACATTCTAGATTGACCTTAGCTTCTTCACTGAACTAACTTTAAACAATTTAAATCATTTCTGATCTTAAGCATAGGCTAACTGGAATTTCTTAGTCCCGTATTTATTTTGTATATAGTCAATCCATTTTTTCCAGTCTCGTTTATATCTCTCATTTGAATGATCTTTGAGATATGCCGATATTTTAGCCATTTCAGCTAAGTTTGTTACTTTCAATGTCCATTCTTGAATTGTAGGCAAGTCTTCCTTCTTCCAATATTGCGCCACCAACAGTCTTGCTGCAGTTATCAGGTGCAGAGTCAAATTGGTCTCTACCACTGTAAAGTCAGTACATATACCTAGTAAAAATAACTGAGGACTAAACTTTATCCTTCTTTTAAAAACATTTTGCATGACCCACCATATTTTTATCCAAAATGCTTTAACCTTTTGGCAGGTCCACCATATATGATAATATGTAGCATCGAGAGAACCACATCTCCAACATTTAGGCTGTACATTCGGATACATAGAAGCCAACTTTTTAGGATCTAAATGCCATCTATAGAACATCTTGTAAAAATTTTCTCTCAGATTTTGAGCTTGTGTAAATTTCACATTTCTTACCCAGATTCTTTCCCATGTATCCAACATTATTGGTTCCTCAATATTTTGAGCCCATTTTATCATATAATCTTTAACTAATTCTGTTTCCGAATCCATCTGTATCAATACATTATATATCCTCTTTATATGCATTAAGCTTTGATCTCTTATTTGTTTAAACAAATTATCCTCAACTTGAATAAAACCAATTTTTTGATCTATTTTCCACCTAGCCTGTAGTTGCCCATACTGGAACCATGTTTGAACTACCTTCTCCTCTTTTAATACCTCTAAAGATTTTAATTGTAATACCCCCCTTTCCGAGGTAAGAAGCTGTCTGTAGGTAATTCTGTCCTGTTTTTGTGCTGTATTCATATTTTCAATTGCGTGTCTAGGAATTGCCCACATGGGTATCTTGTCATTTAATTTATATTGATATTTCTTCCAGACCCGCAATAAAGCATTTCTTAAAATATGACTTTTAAAGTTCTTATCCAATTTTTTGTTGAATAACAGGTAAGCATGCCAACCAAATACCATATCGTGTCCCTCAATGTTCAATATTCTATCATTGGTTAAGTGAATCCAGTCACTAATTACAGATAATACCACTGCATCATAATATATTTTTAAATTAGGTAGTTTCAATCCTCCTCTCTCACGTACATCTTGCATTATTTTCATCTTTACCCTCGGCTTCTTTCCTGCCCACACAAATTTGTTGATACCCTTCTGCCATTCTAAAAGGTTCGCATCTTTTTTAAGTATAGGTAACATTTGGAAGAGAAATAAAAATTTTGGTAAAATGTTCATTTTCACTGCCGCTATCCTACCCAGCAAAGATAAGTGCAATTTCTCCCATTTTTTCATCTCTGTCTGTATGCTATGCCAAAGTGGTTCATAATTATGCTTATATAATTTCCCATTTGAAGTTAAAATGTTAACTCCAAGATATTTAACTTTTTTAACTACCTCACATCCTAGCATCACTCCTAATTCTTCCTTTTGTTTAATATTCATATTTATAGCTAATATTTTGGTTTTTCCTAAGTTTATTTTAAAGCCCGACACTAGACCATATTGATTAATCATATTCATTAAAACCATACTAGATTCCTGCGGTTGTTCCAATATTATGACCAAATCATCCGCAAAAGCGCGGACTCTATATTCTTGCTGCCTAATCTTGATCCCTTTTAAACCATCCAAGCCCCGTATTTTATTCAACAATACTTCCAAAGTTATAATAAACAATAATGGGGACAAAGGACAGCCCTGTCTTGTACCTTTTCCAATTTGAAAAGAGTCTGTTAGACTTCCATTGACTATAATTTGTGCTGTTTGCTGTTGGTATATTGCTTTAATTGACTGTAGAAAATTATCTCCTATCTGCATTTTTTGCAGTATCTTCAACAGAAATTGCCAGTTAACTCGATCAAAGGCCTTCTCAGCATCCAAAAATATAAACGCAGCAGGGATCTGGTTGTTCTTTCCCAAATATTCTAATGCATTAATAATTAATCTAACATTACTTTTCATCTGTCTCCCTTGTATAAAACCTGTTTGGTCCGTGTGTATCAATTGTTGGATGACCAACATTAACCTATTTGCTAATATTTTAGTAAAAATTTTATAATCTACATTCAGTAATGAAATAGGTCTATAATTTTTGGGTTGAGTAGTATCTTGTTCTTCTTTGGGTATCAATGATATAAACGCTGTCTTCCAAGATGGAGGGACTTTACCTTCCGTTTGAATCATATTAAATAATTCTCTAAGAGGTTCTACCATTTCTAACTGTAAGTTTTTATAGTAAACCGCTGTCAAGCCATCTGTACCTGGTGCTTTCCCTAACTTTAATTGCTTAATTACCTGCAGGATTTCCCCCGAGGTTATTGGTTGATTCAATTTTTGCCTGTGTTCTTCTCTAACTGAAGGTATTTTCTCTTTGTCTAAATATTTGTCTATGTCTAAACCATTAATTTTATCCCCTTTATACAGTTCTGTAAAAAATTCCCAGAAAGCCTTTTGAATCTCTTCCTGTTGAAACACCTCCTTCCCTCTGTAAAACAGTTTAGATATATTTCGAGTTTTCCTTTTTTTCCTAATCTGATAAGCTAACCATCTGCCAGGTTTGTTTGCATTACAAAAAGTATTGTGTTTTGCATATAATAGATTAGTAGCCACCTGGTCAGAGATCAACATGTCAAATTGAGATTTTAATATGTTAATAGCTTCCTTAACCTTTGTATCGTCTGGGTTCATTGTTAACTCCAGCTCTTTTCTCTTAATTTCCTCTTCCAGTTCTGTTCGTTTTAACCCTTGCTTATTTCTATGTGTTTTATTTATATTCATCAAAACTCCTCTCATATACGCTTTGCTTGCGTCCCATACAAATTCCATAGATGTACCCTTATTCATATTCAAAACAAAATATTCAGATAATAATTTTTTACAATCATTAATATACTTTTCATATCTAAATAAGTTTTCATTCAATCTCCAAGACCTTCTTGCCTGCACTACCTTTCCCAACTCCATCCAAACTGGATTATGGTCAGAAAGGACCCTAACTGCAATCTTTGTTTTCTTGACCCTAGAAAGCAAATCGTTAGTGGTTAGGATAAAATCAATCCTTGAAAGGGATTGATGCCTGTCCGAGAAGAAAGTGAAGTCATATTCCTCTGCATTTCTTTCTCGCCAAATATCTCTCAATTCAAAATCATCCATAATGTCAAAGAAAGATTGGGTAACTTTGCTCGCATCTTGGTATTTAGGCGGGAAATCTTCTTATCTCTCTTAGTGTCTATCACTCCATTCCAGTCACCCAATAGTATACAGGAACTATAGTCCCACTGTACTAATTTAGCATGAAGATTTCTATAGAATCTATCTTGCTGTTGATTGGGAGCATAAATTCCCAAAAGTAATGTCTTTTTCCCTTCTAAGATTAAGTCTAAAGCAATATATCTTCCGAAGGGATCTGCTTCTATTAATTCAGCTTTCATATCTTTTCTTAAGTATACAACTATACCATTCTTCTTTTCCATAGCAGAAGCTGCAAAATGTTGACCAAGTTTTGAGTTGATCAAATATTTTTGATCAGTTGACTTGATATGAGTTTCTTGCAAACAAATTACATCGTTCTTAAACTGTTTGAGATAATGAAATATTTTCTTCCTCTTCTGTGGAGAGTTCAGTCCATTGACATTCCATGTTAAAATCTTAGTTGTCATTTTTGGTTGGTTGAAGCATTTTTAGAGCTTCCTGCACGGCCTGTTTAACCTTAGGTCTAGCTCCTCCCATTGCTTCCAGATTTGTTGTTGTAGATCCTTGATCGATGGCCGATGATTGTTGATGCTGTTGCTTTTTAGCTTGTTTCTCCATACGTCTAGTAGTCACGCAGCTAGGTCTTGGTTCCATAGCACCTTGCACTTCTAGAGAAGAAAGATGCTCCATCTTGTCTGATGGTTGTGTAGTTTGCTGTCTATCCTGTCTTTCTTGTGGTCTTTCTCTGGGTCCAGATGGTGCAGGGTGTCCGGCCTTCAATATATTATAATAAAAATCTCGGGCTTTCCATACAGAGTTGAGGCGGTACCTTTGCTTATTAAATGTAAATGTGATGCCAAATGGTGCATCCCATCTATACTGTATCTGACGATTTCTGAGTTCTTCGACCAAAAAAGCGTAGTCTCTCCTGGCTCTTAACATTGGAGGTGGTATCTCTTTCAAAACAACCAGGTCTTGACCGCCAATTTGAAGCTTAGTGTTATAAGATGCTTGCAGTACCATATTTCTAAACTCTCTTGTAGTAAAATATATAACGATGTCTCGAGGAAGCTGCTTCTGCTTTGCCAGCCAGGAGTTGACGCGGTAAGCTTTGTCAATTTGCCAGCCTTGATTGGTCCCTGGTCTTCCCATCAGGCGGTCAAAAGCTTCCGATAGGATCTGTTTCAGGTTCTCCTGTTTCTCCTCACGCAGCCCCCTTACTCTTAATGCGAACTCCATTTGTCGGTACTGTATCATAATAATTTCTTTTTCAGCATTTTCCACTTTTTGTTCCACCACCTCTGTTTTCAATGTCAAGTTAGCATTGGCATCATTAAGAACCTCTAAAGTATCTTCCACTCCAGAAATATGTTCTGTTAATACAGTTACAAGACTCAGCATGTCGTCTCTAATTTTATCAACCTTAGCCTCAAATTTCTCATACAACTCCTGTTTAAGTCCTTTTATTTCACTTTTAATTTCATTTTTAATTTCTTCTTTCATTTCTTTTATTTCCTCTTTTCTCTCCTCTCTATTATCTCTAAATTTATCTTCCATTTTAATTGTCTGTGCATTAAGAGCCTCGCTTAGATTACTCAGAAAAAATTCTTTCGTTAACACATCCCCAGCAGGGGGCGTAGGAAGCGGAGGCTGCAGCTTTGTGCCAGGCACTGCGGATGTGCCCCTGGAAGTAGAGGGTGACGACTTCAAGTTAATATTTGGTTTTGAGGCCATTTCAAAATTTATCTGCCTGCAGTTAATAAAACTCTATTGCCTAAATAGGCAGCTTTAAAAAAAGAGGCTTTTATTTTGAAGTTTAAGGCTTGGCAAAACTTTCAGTGAGTAAACATTGTAACAAGACCATTCAGCAGATTCATCACCATTTAACTTCCAAATAAGCAAGGTTAATAAAGGAGTAAAATTCTTCTATTGTGAAACCAAAACAAATGATAAGCAATCTCTTTTGTTTTGAATTCTTTTGAGGATTTGCATTGTCTAGCAAAAAGTGTTCGTTATTACCGGAGAAACCAGGCTGCTCGGCGCCATTTTAGAAGCCTCTGAGTAAATAATTTTTCGGAGGAGAAAAAGAAAAGAAGCTAAAATGTTGATAAGCAATTAATGTCCACAGTGAACGGATCCAGCTCGTGATAAGAATAAATCAAACAAAACTTTGATCAGAGTGGGAGAGACCTACTTTGTCCTGCACAAGGCAGTTTGAAGTTCCCAGCACGGACAGCCGTTCTGCCTTGGGCTAGCCCCCCTTTCCTTGCAAGCACAAAAGCTGCAAAAATCGAAGAGCATTTGCCAGCAAAACAGTTTCTTCTTTCCTTCTTGCCTGAAGGATAAGAAAACCTGATAAGACGTCAGATGGAGGATCCTCTAAACAGGTACGTAGCCAGGAATTCGGAGGCAGCTGATTTTTTGCTGCTTCCACCAGTAGGCTCCTCCCAGGAAGTCAATAATATGTATTTATAACAATTTTTCCCTACTGTTAACAATATACTTGAAGATTGCTTTTTTAACATCCCATAGATCCATCTTATCTTACAATGGTCCTACTTCTTCTTCCCTCTTTCCTTCCCTTGTTTCTTATCTCCTACTCCCCTTCCTTCCCTCCCTCCCTCCTTCCCCTTCCCTCCTTCTCTTCTTCCCTCCTTCCTTCCCTCCTTCCTTCCCTCCTTTCTTTTCTCCTTCTCTCCTTCCTTTCCCCTTTCCTTTCCTCCTTCCTTCCCCCCTTCCTTCTCTCCTACATTCCCTCCTTCCTTCCCTCCTTTCTTCTCTCTATAATTCTTAATTATCTCTGTCTGTTAATTTCAAGCACCTGGAAAATCAAAAGATTCAAGTAGTTCAAACAATTATAAAGATTTATTGCAAGCTTAAGCTGTCTATAAGAATTTGACCAACTAACGGTCAAGGGAAATGAGTGGAAGATAAGAAAGGCATTCAAAGTAGGCTAGACTAAAATATGTTGTGGTCACGCAGCGACTCGTGACTTATGACTCATTTGACCCATCTCTCAGGCTCAGCCTGGTCCTCTCCTACAGTTAATTTAAATTGCTGCTAGCAAAGTTTAGCCATGCTTTAGGTAATAAACGTTTCCTGATCTGAAGGAAGAAAATCAAGTAGAAAGTTTTCATGATGACCTATAAGGTGTGACAATAAAGGAAGGACAAAAGCTTCTGGGCTACATTGGTAATAGGGGCAGTATAAATTACATTTATGATAGCCTTAGTAACATTTGTGCTATATGGTTCACATCCACATGAGAACTTTAGTAAGTCTCCCACTATGAAGGGTAAAACACCAGATTTGGCTCTCAGAAAGGCTCTTTTTGGGGGAAGGAAGTCTGAAATATCTTGGTTTGTGTCCAGTTCCCATTGGAATAAATTATGAAAAGATCAGATTCCGCCAGAGTGCTTACCAGAGGTGGTATTCAGTAGGTTCTGACCAGTTCTGGACAACCGGTAGCATAAATTTTGAGTAGTTTGGAGAACTAGTAAATGCCATATCTGACTCGCCCCACACCCATCTGTTGTGGCCCAGCAGGAGCTGTTGGAGCTGCCACCAGACTTCGACAGTGAGGAGCCCAATGAGTTGGCTCTAGAAGATGTGGAGGACCCTGGAGAGGGTTCTGACTATGAGCAGGGCGTAGAGAGGCTGGTTGGCCACCAAGAGGCACCCGAAGCCTGGAGCAGCGGTGAGCCAAAGGGAATGTGCTCCCGAAGTCAACCCCTGGAGTAGTGGGGAGGAGGCAAGGGAGTGTGATCCTGATGTCGTGCATTGGAGCAGTGGGGAGGAGACAAGGGAGTTGGTCTTGGATGCCCGGCAACAGAGGGTTAATAGGCGTAAAGAACATTTACCCAGTTACAGGAGATAATTGAACTCAGCTGGTGGTAATTTAGGCTCCTCTGAAGACTATAAAAGTAATGGCTTTCCACACGCTCGTTGCAGGAGTCAGTGTATTCACTAGAGCTGGAGAAGTTCTCGTGGCTCTCTTGGCAGGCTGGATTGCTGCCAAGGTCAGTCTGTGCTGGATTGATGTCAAAGTCTAGTCGGTGCTGGATTGCTGCCAAGGTCTAGTCTGTGTGTTAATAAATCTTTGAAGTATCTTTGTCTCGGTGTTCTTTGGTGTAGGTCGAGGGAGGTCAGAACACCCATCTACTCTCTGCCTCCCGAGTCTTAGCTGATCAGGAGGGAATGGAGATTTTACAGTATCCTTCCCCTGGAGTGGGAAGGGAATGGGGATTTTGCTGTAACCTCCCCCTGCCATGCCCACCAAGCCATGCCATGCCACGCCCACCAAGCCACGCCCACAGAACTGATAGTAAAACATTTTGAATCCCACCACTGGTGCTTACCGAAGGCTTAACCCCCCAAAAAAGAAATAATTTGGATTTTTTAATACAGTTTTTTTTCAATGTAGTAAAATGTACAAAAGAAATAAGAACAAAGATAGAAAGTAAGAAACAAAGATACAAAAAATAAATTGAAAACAAAGCAAAAACATACCATTGTGCCTTCCATCCTTCCATCCTGTGCCTTTCTGCCCTATCAAGTTATTATCATCTTTAAGTTTTCTCCTACCTAATTTTTAATCCCCAGACACAAAACTGAATATGCCTATCATTTACATGTATTTTACTATGAGTGTACATGGGGTTTTATGTCATTAAATGCATGCATGCATACATAAACAAAATTAAATAATACATACATTTACTTTCCAGTGATGCATATAATAAAAATATTAGCATTTACTAGGAAACCTGTGTCCCAATGGATTATCATTTCAGAGATATTTCCTTATCTAAACAAAATAATAGAATGATGACAGATGAGCAAAAAAAGAGAGGGGGGGGAGAGACAGTAGGAAGGATAATGACTTCCAACTTCCTACCAGTTTCCCAATTATTTTTTCTTGAAATAAACTGGCAGGAAGCATCAGAGATCTTCCTTCCTTCCTTCCTTCCTTCCTTCCTTCCTTCCTTCCTTCCTTCCTTCCTCCCCCCTCCCTTCCTTTCATCCTCCCTCCTTCCCTCCCTCCCTAAAATTCCTGACAACTTCCCCATAACGTTGTCCCTGCAAGCTTCCCGTAAGCAAAGTAAATGGGAAACTATCAGGAATTTTAGCAGGAAAATGCAAGCCCAAGGCCAGGAAGCAGGTAAACGGCAGATGGGAAAGGGAATGATGAGATGTGCAGTGGTGCACATCAGGAAGCGATGGGCATGAGACGTGCCATGTGGATTAGGAAGAATTTGTATGTGTCGATTGGTGAGGTGGGCAGAATAGATTGGGAAGAGTGGCCAGGGATGTGCAAGAAGTGCCATGCAGGTCAAGAATGATATTTTGGAGGAATGATGAGTGGAGTGCCCAAAAGGGTTCTGCAGGGTTAGGGTAGGTGTGCAGGAGAGACTCATGGAAGTCATGCAAGAGGACAGCACAGGTTAGGTGAGTGTGTGTGGCAGGAATGGGTTCCTGCCAGTTCTAACTTCTTCTATAGAAGAGGTTCCACAAATCTACAGTGCCATTTAGAACCAGTTCCAGCTCCCTCCCCCCGCCAGTCCGCACATCATCAAGATAAAGAGCGAGAGGAGGAATTCTGGGAGTTGAAGTCCACAAGTCTTAAAGCTGTCAAGTTTGAACACTCCTAGGGTTTTTACTAAAGGATTAGGGGTGCAAGGGTCTTGTAACTTGACAGCTTTAAGACATGCACACTTCAATGCCAGAGTTCCTGAGCCAACATGACTGGAGGAGGAATTCTGGGAGTTGAAGTCCACAAGTCTTAAAGCTGTCAAGTTTGAACACCCCTGGGGGTTTTTCCCTAAAGGGTTAGGGGTGCAAGGGTCTTTAACTTGACAGCTTTAAGACTTGCATGCTTCAAATGCCAGAGTTTCTGAACCAACATTTTGGGTTCTAAGCAAGAGCGTTGTTAAGGGAGTTTCACCACATTTTACAATTTGGCCATGCCCACCAAGTCACATGGCTGGCAAGCTACTCCCACCTGGTCACATGGCTGGCAAGCCACTCCCACAAAGCAGGCCACACCTACAGAAGAGGTTCTAAAACATTTTGAAACCCACCACTGGTGTGTGGGTAACATTAGCTGGGCTTGGAATCCTAGGATTCCTTTCTCTCTCCTTTCCTGTCTACCTTTCTTCTTCCTTTCTTTGCTCCCACCCTTTCTTCCTCCTCCCTCCCTCCTTCTCTTCCCTTCATAGCAGGAAGGCAGTGACTGCTGTGAAGTGGGGAGAGAACAATGGGTTGCCAGACTGGCTGGGAAATTGTCATGGAACATCACATGACTGCATAAGCAACCAGCAATGCAGCAGTAATCAGAACACTGAAACAGCCACAACGTCCCCAAATTTAATTCTCTCAGATTAAAGAATCTGAGACATCCCAGTGGATCCCATATTTTAGATATATTCGATAAGTTAGCCATTTGAGTTACTTTGGTTCAAAAATTGTTGCTCTACAAGCAGGGACTCTGAGAGATTCTGGAGAACCGGTAGCTGAAATTTTGACTAGTTCAAAGAACCAGCAAATACCATCTCTGCCTGACCCCAGAGTGGATGGGAATGGAGATTTTGAAATATCCTTCCCCCCAGAAGTGGTGAGAGAATGGGGATTTTGCAGTATTCTTCCCCTGCCATGGTCACCATGCCACGCTCACAGAAGCTGCAGTAAAAAAAATACACCCCTGCCCATAAGACACTATTTTGTCAAGTTTACATTCATGACAGCAAGACTTTTAGTAACGTATACGTGGGCTGCTAATACATGTTGGAAGTTTTTGGAGACTACATTCAAAGCTTCTAAAGCGTCCGTGTGCCTTTCCAGAACAAAATATGTTAAAATCATGAAAATCATATTGATATGAAACATTAATACTCATGGGTAAGTCTAACTCTGTTTAGATTTACTGTCTAGGCAACCAGCAGCTTAACAGTTGTTTCTTTTAATATGTAATAGCATATTATCATTTAAATTAAATAATTGCTTTAAAAGTTCATGGGATTTTCAAAACTTTCAAAAGCATACTTGGTTCAGTACCCTTCATGCATTTTGCTTTCAAAATTCAATCCCCATGAGAAGCCACGAAGAGTCAAATGAAAATTACTGTAGTTCCATACAAAATCAATTGATATTACTAATACTATAGAAAGGGTACCTATAGATAAGGAAGATGCTGAACCAAGGAATGTAGTTCTAGAAAGGCCAGTTCAGGTAGTAGGCAAGAAGTATAATTTGGCAAGGCTGAGGGAAAGCACAAATTGTAGCATTTAGTAGAGAGGCTCAACATAACAGTACAGAGACAGAGGAAGAGGGTTACTGAGAATGAGAACTTGGAAATTGAAGCCTTGGAAGCAATTTGTGAAAACAAAGGGCTTCATTGTTATTTACTGCCTGCCTGACTTAACAGTTGCATATAACCTGAAAAAAGAACCATTCGCTACATACAAGTTTTTAGGGTTTTTTCCTTCAAGTATGTGGCTTCGTAACTGAGTGGGTTTTAGCACATGGTAACTTCTGCTTATTTTGTCTGGCCTTAGAAGCAAAACAGGGTCAGGCCTAGTTAGTCCTTAGATCAGTGATAGTGAACCTTTTGGACACTGAGTGCCTAAACTGCGCATGGACACATGCCCAAACTGAAAAGTGTGTGCATACGCAAATATATCCATGCACACATGCGCAGACATGAACGCATGTGTGGACCAGTGGTGGGTTTCAAAAAATTTTGGAACCTCTTCTGTAGGTGTGGCCTGCTTTCCGGGTCCACTGGTGGAACCTCTTCTAACCGGTTCAGTAGATTTGACGAACCGGTTCTACCGAATAGGTGCGAACTGGTAGGAACCCACCTCTGGCATAGACATGCACGTGCATGCATAGACATATGCAACAGAGACCCAAAGACCAGCTGATCACCGGAGGCAGGACATCCCAACACCAGCAGTGCAGCAAGAGGTAAGATCTTTTTCTTTCGTGAGCTTCTGTTTCGTCATTTGCAGGGAAACAGAACTTCACGAAAGAAACACCATGGAGATCTGACCTGGGGTTGTGGTTTGCGTGCCAGCGGAGAGGGCTCTGCCTACCATCTCTGGCATGCAAGCCATGGGTTTGGCATCGTGGCCTTAGAAGAAAGAATTACAAATCTCCAGCAGGCTAGAATGGAAAGTTGAAAGGTTCTCCCAGAAGCAACCATCAGCAACCCAGATGCAAGATCCAATCTAAGTAGATCATTGGGATCAGAGATTTAGTCTTCCAAGCTTTCAAACTCATGTCTCTCTCTATGTGTGTGAGAAGTTCCTTGAGGATGAGCTCCAGCATGAATCCAAAACCTCAAAAGATTAAATCTTTGGTCCCAGTGACCAACTCAGATTGGACTCTGTAACATTATCCTGGGGACACATATATTTTCCTTCATTTGTAGCAAACCAGATCTACAATGTTACCAAGAGAGTTACCTGGACCTCTCCATGAAGCTACCAGAGTTCAATTTGACTTGATTAAAAGGGATTTCTTACTTGTCCCAAGAGAATCTCTGAATACTGTGATCTTCTAGATGCTAAAAGCAACCTGGGAGAATGTCAGAACAAAGCTCAGATCTGACTGTCTGTCAGGTTTCCTAAAAAATGGCCTAATTGATTCATGAGTATTAAGCCAAGTTTCAATAAAAAAAACTAGTCATTTATTAGGAGTACCATTAGGCAAGGCCTTTTTTGCAGTCAGATCTGAGCTTTGTTTGAATTATAGCTGAACTTTACCCCTGTTTCTTCTCTCCCCTCAGTCTGTGTCATAAATCACATTCCCCAATGAGGTGTACCCTTCCCAAGCCTGCTGCAGTGATCTGAGATCCGACTCTAGCCGAAACTGTGTGTGGAATGTGTGGAAATTTAGGAGTTGATATAATGATTTCCACCAGGTGTAGTGATTATGGTCAGTGATGAGCGCGGCTTATTATTATCACTGGTTCCACAAACCTACTGTAGAATTAATATAAGATATTGAAGGTGCTTAAATCTTAATCAACGTTCTTATTTTATATACTCCTTCATAAAATTTGATTCCCCCAGAGAAATGCGGGTAGATGAAGATGTTTCTCTAGCCATGAAATACGAAGACCTAAGGTGGCACAGTGTTTAAATGAAGCACTGCAGGCTACTTCAGCTAACTGCAGTTCTGCAGTTTGGCTGTTCAAATCTCACCGGCTCAGGGTTGACTCAGCCTTCCATCCTTCCGAGGTGGGTAAAATGAGGACCTGGATTGTTGTTGGGGGCAATATGCTGACTCTGTAAACCGCTTAGAGAGGGCTGAAAGCCCTATGAAGCGGTATATAAGTCTAACTGCTATTGCTATTGCTATGTCAATCTGCTGTGATTTAGAAGCTTTTGAAACCAAAGCCAACAGTGATACCTTCAGTTCTCTGAGGAACACAGATTACTCTACCCTCTAGACTAAAACAAAGGAGCAGGCAAGACAAAGATGAATGTGAATAGCTCCTTAATTTACTTATTTCATTTCCCTGCATTCCCAAAATGAAAAGCTTTGGAGTAATTGCAATTTGCAGGGGCTTCCCCCCTCTTTCTTCTCATACCAGGGATGAGATTTGTCTCACCTCCTGAAACAGCAACTACTCTGAGGTGGGGCAATTCAAGCTCAGTAATGCATACTTTCCCCATTAGACTTCCAAATATGTCACAGATGGGTAATTAGTGCTTTCTACCTGTTTTGTTTTGCCTTTTTTTTAAAAAAAAAAAGAAAGAAAGAAAATCTGTCTGAGCTGCTGCTGATTAATTTGGTGCAGTTTAATTAGCATGTGTTAACATGCTGCTGATGGCACTTTTTTCGTTGAGTGAGAAAAGATGACACCTCGACAATGGTTGGGTTCAGGCAAAAGGAACACCTGCAACAACACAGGCGGCCTTATCACTGGGGGCGAGGGGGGGCATGATCAGGAACTGAAAAGGAAATCCACTTTGCTGAGCAAAAACAATCTAGAAACATTGATAGAAGTCACCTGCAGGAATTAGAAAAAACTTCATTTTTTTTTTTGAAAAAGAAAATAAGCCTATTGCTGTTCTGCAGCAAATGCTCTTCTTCAACTACAAGTGTACAGACTACTGATATTGCAAGCTATGCGGTGGTAAACGGGTTACAGTTGGAGTGTATTGTTTGGGCTGGACTTTGCACAAGCACCAGTGGTGAGATTCAAATAATTTAACAACCGGTTCTCTGCCCTAAGGACCATCTGGGTAGGTGGGGCATGGTGTTCATGTGACTGGGTGGGCATAGCCAACTCAACATCACTCACATTGATGGGCGCTTCATCTTAGCTGTTACAATGTAATAAGGGTTCACCAGAGAAGCAGTTTCTGTAAGCAGGTCAATAAAGATTAGGCTAGAAACAACCCCAGAATGTTTCCTTCCTGCCTTCCTTACAGGATTAGCCCTGAAAAGTGGAAAGAAACAAAAGGAGATTTCTTCCAACAACCGGTTCTCGGAACTGCTTAGAAAGTTAACAACCGGTTCTCCCGAATAGGTGCAAGCTGGCTGAATTCCACCACTGACAAGCACCATAAACTTGCTCTGAAGTCATGCCTCTTTTAACACAAGTATTTCAGTGGTGGGTTTCAAAAATTGTTCAAACCTACTCTGTGGGTGTGGCCTCCTTTGTGGGAGTGGCTTGCTGCACATGTGACCGGATGGGAGTGGCTTGGCCATGTGACCGGATATGAAGATGCCGACGACACTTGTCAGAACCACCTTAAATTACCTCACACACAGCACCGGCATGCATAAGAATATGATGTAAACTTGTTTTTTAAAAGGCATCTTTGGTTTGAGTTAAAACAACTTCAACACACGCAATGTTCTGATTGCACCACAAACGCAGTAGTCATCCTTACCTTTCACAGAGGCACTGAGTTTTATAAATATGAGCATGATAGTGTAGAATAATCATATCCAAGGACCAGTGGTGGGTTTCAAAAATTTTTGGAACCTCTTCTGTAGGTGTGGCCTGCTTTCTGGGTCCACTGGTGGAACCTCTTCTAACCGGTTCAGTAGATATGACGAACCGGTTCTACCGAATAGGTGCGAACTGGTAGGAACCCACCTCTGATGTACTTCATCCAATTCCAATTTCACTTTTCATTCATGCTTCAGGAAAGCTTGATTTTATATGTGTTTTTTTAAAGGACCCCTTCCCTATAATTGGGAATATCTTACCATAAATTATTCTTCTAGACATCAGAACAGTGAGCTGTAAAGAAGGCTTACCTCATCATTCATGGAGAGGCACAGCCAACGATTGACCTTGTTCTACCCTGTGAATAGCTCTGTTCTTCACCTTTTTTACAAAATAGTGTTAAGAAAACCTCAATATACATCAGATACGCGAGTAAGAAGATCAGAACAGTAAGAACAGAAGCCTGGAGAAACAGACTAATGCAAATAGTCCATTCCCTATAACTGTGATAGCGAAACTATGGCAGGTGTGCCACCATGCTTCCTGCCGGCAAGCTGGTTTTCAGATTTGCTGCGCATGTGGGGGGGGAGGGCACGCATGGGGGGGTCGTGTGTGCATGGGCAGGGGGTGGGTGGAGCACAAGAGTTGTGCATGCATGTGCAAGGGGTCAGGGCATGTTCAGGGGGATCACGTGTGCATGCAGGGTGTGGGGTTGCAGAGGGAGGTTACACACGCATGTGCAGGGAGAGGGGAGCATGTGGGGGTTGTGCACTCATGTGCATGGGGAGGGGCACAGGGGGTTGCACGTGCATTGCATTATGGGTGCACGCATGCAGTGACAAAAAGCCATCATTGCTGTATAATCATCACCTACTAAAGCAGAATCGATAACCTGCTCTGTCCTATGAGTGCCACCATAATCCTTGAGGTATACAGGTCAGTGACTATGTAAGACAGACAGGGAGGAAGCTTACAACCTGACTGCAAGAACACAACCGAGTGGTCAGACAAGGCATCCCAAACTCATTGGTAGCTTCACACTGCAATGAACAAGGGCATACATTCAGTTTTGCTGCTACTACGATTGTTGGACGAGCAGGCAGAAAAACAGACAGAGAAATGATTGAAGCCTGGGAAACAGGGGCCCCTCATCAATCAACAGGAGTGCTGATTTATCCCCAACTTATCACGTACTTTCTTTCCCCCCTGTTTTAACAGCTGTGTTCTCAAATATGAACACACATTTCTTCCCATAGAGCAATTATGTACAGGAATTACCTTTGCATTTTAAGGAAGTTGTTGAAAGTTAAAATTCTGTTAAGCATCTCATGTTCAGAAATGTATTGACAGATGTCTTCATAAATGTTGATAGGATTAAGGAGGAGAATATTGATTGTCTTTTGTTTAAGACTGAATAAAAATTTGTGTTATGTAAGGCAGGATGAAGAAAATCATTTAGGTAAAGATTAGAAAATTTTGTTATGTACCATATGCTGTTTTAATGTAGAACTTTACTTTTTTGGAAGGGAAAGAGAAGAAATAAGTTTAGTAAAAATTGTGAAGATGTTGTGATGGTCACATGTGCAATATTCCTTACCATTAGTCCTATGACTATTCCTACTTTATCTTTACAAGAGAATTGTGGAATATATTATGGACACCATGAAATGGGGAATTTTTTTTTGTTAAGGATCAAAGTCTCAAACTATTTAGGGCATAAAACCAAATATCAGTATCTTTAACAATACAGAGTAGTGAAGAAGTAGCCAAGTAGTAGTGTCTTAGACTACAAAAAGTGCACATTTTTTTCTGATCCATATTTTGCTCTTGAAACAAAACATCATCTGTTGGCAAAAAAAGTGAGCAGGACCAGGACTAACAATAACATAGATTTAAATGAATTGGATTCTAATTTGATGAATCATATACAATTAACGTGACTCCTTCCTGTATATTGAATTATTCACCAGTTAACACTACATGATTCAGTGATAACATTTAGAGCAGAGTTTGGGACTAGCTATGATTCTAGGATCATATAATGGTTTGTCCAAGTGCACAATCAGTTTTATAGCTGTAAAGTTGATACTACAGTAGTTGTAGTTTTTGAATAATCTTTAAATAATAATCTTTAAATCTTTAAATTCAATCTTGTACATACCGTAATTTATTATAACCACCATATCTGTGTTGATGACGACTCTTATTGGAATTGTTTTTTTTTTAATCTAGGAAAAGTTAAATTAGCTGGTAAATTATGCTCTGGGTCATTAAGTCATATTTTAACCAGATGTATTGGATTTAAGAACTCCATGTTGCATAAATGTTCCTTAAGGAAATTTTCTTGACAAAAAAAATTATCAGACAATATTTCATTTTATTTGAACTAAGCTTCATTTATCATTTTGTCTCATTCAATCCATTATTTTTTTTAAAATGTGCTAAATTTTAAGGGTAAGATATAATGAACAACCTTACATATCACACTTGAATAAACTAAATACAAAAACATGGAAGTTAGAAAAAATAAAATAAAATGACAGATTCCATATCTTAGAAATAAATCATATCTCTATACATGTAACTCTTACTATTAAAAATTGCACTAATATATGCTGTAACTGATTGCAAATAGGGTTATTTATGGCTATTCAAGGCTGCTGGGAAGCATATGAGTATCAGATATTTCTTTAAGGAGAAAGGGAGAGGGAGAAAGAGAGGGAGGGAGAGGGAGGGAGAGAGAGAGAGAGAGAGAGAGAGAGAGAGAGAGAGAGAATGCTCTTATACTTTAATTCTATCAGGGGTGGGTTCCTGCCAGTTGTAACCTCTTCTATAGAAGAGGTTCCACAAAGCTACAGGGCCATTTAGAACCGGTTCCAGCTCTCCCCCCCGCCCATCTGCACATCATCAAGATGAAGAGCGAGAGGAGGAATTCTGGGAGTTGAAGTCCACAAGTCTTAAAGCTGTCAAGTTTGAACACCCCTGGGGTTTTTTTTCCTAAAGGGTTAGGGGTGCAAGGGTCTTGTAACTTGACAGCTTTAAGACTTGTGTGCTTCAAATGCTAGAGTTTCTGAGCCAACATTTTGGTTGCTAAGTAAGAGCGTTGTTAAATGAGTTTCACCACATTTTACAAATTGGCCATGCCCATCCAGTCACATGGTTGGCAAGCCCCTCCCACCTGGTCACATGGCCGGCAAGCCACTCCCACAAAGCAGGCCACAGCTATAGAAAAGGTTCTAAAAATTTTTGAAACCCACCGTTGAATTCTATATATAACATACAATATGAATTAAAGTTACCCACAACATCAATTACAATAGAACCCAAAAATCTTTAGAGTCCTCAGTGTTCTCTGAGTTTGGTTTTTTGCTTATTATCATTTCACCCAACTATGTAACATCATCAGGGCTGCTTAATATAAGGTTATGTTGTTTATATACAGTAACGTGCCCTGCCAGTAATGGTAGGTGGGTGGTTTTATCCTTGGAAGCTTGTGATTAATATATTGTTTTGATTAGGGTATTGTTTTCTGTTGGATTGCTCATCTGCATTAACCCTTGCCTTTTCGGGGCGTAGACTGCTGGAGAGGATGTGTTCTTTTTTTTCCTCCATAATTTTTTTTAATTTTTTTGTTCTCTTACATAGCATTTTAAGTATACATTCACATAATTGGTATTCTTCTTTACATTTATCATTCTTATACGTTTATTGTTTCCTTTAATAGATTGTAATATACAGTTTGGGTTGCTTTATTTACCATCCCTTCCTCCTCTTGTAACACCCCCTTACTTTCCCTTTCTTTTCTCCCTCCCTCCCTTCTCTACTTTCTTCCATCCTCCTCTCCTTCCCCTTCCTGCTTCCCTTACCTTTCTCCTACTCATACTCCTCCTCTCCCCCCTCCTACCCTCTCTCTTTATCTTCCTCTCCCTTCCATCCTCTGGAGAGGATGTGTTCTGATTTTTTTGTGTTTCCTTTTTCCTTCCTTTCTTCTTGGCTTTTTTTATTGTTTCTTTGAAATGGTGAGTAAACGTAATTTATGTCTATGTATCTGTTGATGGCTGATGTGTCTGAATGCCAAGGAATACCTTAGTGTTTTCAATTTAGCTTAGTTTAGGATGCCCATAGTTTCCTAGTTGAAACTATAGTAGAGTTCTGTCCATATATTATAAGATTAAGGAATTTTCATCATGTCTTTTGACTGCTAGTTGGTGTTCAGGATGTGTTCTGCTAGTTTTCTGCTTGTCTATCCTTCTGCTTGCTGCCATAGTGGATGTTACAGTCCTTATGTTGTAGGTGACTCCTGTTTTTTCTTCTTGGGCTACTGGGTTTTTGGTGTACTTCAGTTATTTTGAAAGGCTGTAGTTGATTGATGTCCTATGGTGATGCCGTGTGCTTTTAATGACAGTTGTTTCTGAGATGTTTTTGATATATAGTAGTGTCATCCTTTTCATAGCTTGTGTTGGTTGTGCTATAATGGGCTGAGTGGTCAGGTACTTTCTGAAAAATGTGTGTGAGTAACAATTTTGTTGGAAGATATATATAAATGGTCTTTTCTCCTTTTCCTAGTGCGTGGGGTTGCCCTTGATTTGTATGTATCAGAACAGTTTTGCTATGAATCCCAAGAGTGGTGTTTCCCATGGGGGCTTCTCTGAATTTGGTATATTTGTCCATAAAACTGAAAGTAGGTAGTGAGGCATAGGCTGATGAGATCCACAATTCTGGATATTTCTATCAATCTGGATAGGTTGGGTGTGTTTCTTTTACTAGTTCGGGATCTGTTGTGGCCCAGCAGGAGCCGTTGGAGCTGCCACCAGACTCCGACAGCAAGGGGCCCTATGAGTCGGCTCTGGAGGATGTGGAGGACCCTGGACAGGGTTCTGACTCCGAGCAGGGCGCAGAGAGGCTGGTTGGCCACCAGGAGGCGCCTGAGCCTTGGACCAGTGGGGAGGAGACAAGGGAGAGTGAGCCGGATGCCAGCAGTGAGTTGTTCCTGGATGCCCGGCACTAAAGAGCTAATAGGCGTCAGGAACAGTTGCGCAAGTACAGGAGGTAATTGCACTCAGCTGGTGGTCATTAGGCTCCTCTCCAGACTATAAAAAGTTACTTGTGCACACAGCCCTCTTTGCAGAAGTCAATGCAGGATTGAATGTCGGAGGACACTATTGAGAGCTTGGCAGGCTGGATTGTGGCCAAGCCTTATCTGTGTTTATTGCTGCTTGAGTTTGTCTGAGTTGCTGCCAAGGTCCTTATCTGTTTGTTCTGCTTGGCTTTCAGCCACCGAGGTTTTGGCGTCTTGCTATTAAAGTACATTCCAGTTAAGCTTGTCTTGGCATTCGTTACTGGGTGGAGGAGGGGTCAGAACAGGGATCTATGAATGGAAAGAGTGCTGTGATATCAATTGAGGCCATAATTTCAACTCGTTCTATTTTTAAAACTTTGATTCTCCAGAGGATAATAAAATGGATAAAGAGATGGCTCCAAGGAAATAACCAAGCCCAGAAAGCAGCAAAGACTCCACAATTTAACCATGAGCTACATGTATTCTTGTGTATTGAAAAAAAATTCTGATGTACAGTCTTTTCAAATATTCTTTTGGAATTCCAATAGGCATGAACCCCGATTTTCTGATTAATGATTTCTTAAATCATAAGAAGCATATTTTATATTTGTTGAGAGTTGGACCCATTGGTTTTCCAAATATCAAAATTGGATGCGGTATCCTTTTCTTCACATTTCACACATATAACTAAAGCCAACTTTCATTCTGTTTTTACTTCAATGTAAATTCTTGGATTCACTTCAAGGGCAGAATTTCTTAAGAATCCTAGCAATCCTCAGAAATACGATACTTTGAAGCTGCTAGGGTGTTTAGAACATCTCTTTGTCAGTATATGTTTTTATTGTATATATTGTTAAGCTGAAATTATAGATAAGCTGTTGATTTTGTGCCAACAGGTGAATGTCAACTCTTAGCAACCACATAGTCAGATATTTACTATCTGTCAGCCAACCTCATTCTTCACTCCTAATGGTATAATCATCACTTCTGTAAAAGTGTTCATCACTAGTGTTGAACACTGTTGAAATAGTGTTGTTAGTCATCTTCTTCTTATCTTTCCCTTCACCTTTCCCAGCCTTTCCTTCACCTTTCCCAGCCCCTTCACCTTTCCCAGATTTCTTAAGGGAGCTGAGTCTTCATATACTATGCCTGAAATGTGATGCTTTGAACTGTTCATTCATGCCTCAAGTGAGTTATTTTGTTCTATAATCCATTTGTTTGTTTTCTTGACTATTCATAGCATTCATTATTAAGCACCTTCTAAAACACCAAAGTTCAAAAGTGTCAATATTCTTTCTAGCTTATTTTTTCAAAGTTTAGTGTTGACAATTTATAAATTGTCACAGGGAAAATCTTTGCCTACATAAGTCTGATCTTTGTAGATATAGATTCTTCACAGCTTTTGAATATCTTTTTCAAGCAATCTTTTCCTTCCCACCTAACCAAATTCCAGGCTGCAGCATATTGGACATTCATTCTTTAACTGCTGGTAACCAATCTTAAAAGGTGAAAGTTTTCGTCGTCAGTTCTGAAGCTGGTGTCTGTTGTCATTAGGCAGGGTTTCTTTATATTTATTCATAATCCCATATTTTTATATCCTCTTTGACTTTCTGCATTAGAGTTTGCATTTTGAGCTCTCAGGATAGTGTTGATAGAATATCAAAAAACTTTAAACCCTCTTTATAAACCAACTTGTTTAGTCCACACTTCCAATAAAACATTCCATACTATCTTCAAATTTAGATTATTCTACAGCATCAAATTTGTATATGATTTTGGATCAAAGTGTAGCTACTTATGTATTAATAACCGAATGTATCTAGTTACATTCAAGGCTCATCTAGCCTAAATAAATTCATATAACGGTATTGTTCTGACCCCCTCATCCCACACCAACACACACTCCGAGGCAAAGGGAGTTTGCGCATGTGCGGGACTCGGATGGCTGCCTGGCTTCTTGTTCCTCAGAAGCCAGTGCTAAAGACTAAGAATATCTAGAGCCTCCGGAGCCCATTCGTACTACCAACGGAGCCCCCTGGAAGGATTTAGTCCCAGGATTTTTCCAAGGCTCAGCATTTTACCGGTAACTGCTTGTGGCTGTCCCCCTGAGTAACGAACTGCGGCGGCTTGGTTCGGCGACTGCGGCGCGGGAGAGAAGATGGCGACGCCGCGCTGATAACCTCAGCGTTTGCAACTTCTCGGCTCTCCCCCTTCCCTGCTGGTCGTGACAGGCTTGGAATGGTGTGGAGAGCTGGGGGCTCAATTAATTAATTTTTACCATCTTCTTACCATCTTTCTAACATCGTGAAGGCGACGCCGCGCTGATAACTTCAGCGCTCTGCAACTTCTCGGGCGCTCCCCCCCCTCCCTGCTGGTCGGGACAGACTTGGATTGGTACGGAGAGCTTGGGGGGCTCAATTAATTATTTTACCATCTTACCATCTTGAAGGCGAAGATTAACTTGCTAAAGACCATTGGGAGTTGTGGCTGGGGTGGTTGGGGTGATTGCCTGCGTTTACCATCTCGTAGCCCCCCCCCCCCCCTCGGACATCCCCCTCCCGTTTTATCTGGCTGACTTTGCTGCCAGCTGCCTGTCCACTCCTAGGGTCCCTGGGCCGTTTGCCTGTTTGGCTAGGGGACCTGAACGGAGGACGGAAGACGGAGCCCTGAATAGGACATTTCGATCTGAGGAGGAAGAAAGTCCGGACGCCCCTCCCTCCCCCCAGCCTTGTCCCATTTACCACCGCAGCTGCCTTAATATTATTCCTTTGTTACTGTTGATTAGGAATATTGGGAACAACAGATGATGGCAGCAGTAGGTACAAGGTTTGGGTATCAAGAAAACCATCGCTTTCCCCCCCCTTTGCCTTTGCCTTGAGCAGCTGGGGCCAGCTTTAGATCTTGGCCCACCAGACTATGGACATTATATAACCCTAGGAAAGAGACTTTCTCCTATGTGGTCCGCTGATTCTCTCTGGGACTTTAAGGGGAATAAGACTGAACAATTCTTGCTTATAAACATCAGGCATTTTTGCCTCCCCTTTATTACACACGACTGCCTTGTATATTATCGAACTTTGACCTTCCGGCTGTGGACTTTTCTTTGGGGCATAGCAGAAGGAGAAGAGTGGAGCCTCCCATTAGGGTGTGACCCCCCCCCTCAGGAGAGGGTGGATTATTACGTTGGACTATTACGAACTTAATACTATCTTGAACCTGCGCAACCTTATCATTTTCTAATTTTAACTGGTATGTTGAGTGCATGGGATTGTCTGGTTGTATGAATGATCTCACTTTTATTTTTATTTAGCTGTATTTGTGTTTTAATTCTATCAGTGAGGCCTGCTTGTGTGAGAGTTTGAGTATGAATGATTCGGAGGACCTGGCGGGGCAAGCGGGGGCCATTGGGGTGGTTGGGGGAATTATGCCCACGGGAGAGAGTCGGAGCATTGCGGTCATAACAGGGAGAGGCAGATATGGCGGGGACTTTAGGGCTGGCCATCATAGGGGAAGGAGGGTTCGCTATATTGCAGAGATCCCTCCTTCCGGCCCTACGAGTCCCACTCCAAGGTCAGATGGCGTGAGCGATCAGGACCCTGGTCTCAGGCTGCTGTCGCTAAATGCCAGGTCTGTTATCCATAAGGCTCCCCTCGTCCGGGACTTGATTGTAGACGAGGGGGCAGACCTGGCATGTATTACTGAAACATGGCTGGGCACGGAGGGAGGAGTCCCCCTCGTAGAGCTGTGCCCAGACGGGTTTCAGGTGCTTCACCAGCCGAGAGCCCAGGGAAGGGGTGGCGGTGTGGCTATTGTAGCCCGGGAGTCTTTAGCTCCTCGTAGGATCCCTGCTCCGGAGCTTGTCGGGTGTGAGTCCCTGCTAGTGAAGTTGGACCTCAAGGGTCAAGCGGGTTTGCTGCTAACGTACCTGCCTCCCAACTGCGTTGCAGCGGCCCTCCCTGCGCTCCTCGAGTCAATAGCCGAGCTAGCAGTTGAGTTCCCTAGACTAATGGTTCTGGGGGACTTCAATTTGCCTTCGCTCGGTGAACACTCTGATGGAGCGCAGGAGTTCATGGCCTCCATGACAGCCATGGGCCTGACCCAGGTAATTCGAGGCCCTACCCACTTGGCAGGACATACACTCGACCTCGTATTCCTCTCGGAGCAGTGGAGTTATGATCTTGGTCTGAGGGGAAATGAGATCATTCCCCTGTCGTGGTCAGACCACTACCTACTGAGGTTAGACTTCCGGAGGCCAAACCCCCACCGTAGGGAGGAGGAACCGACCAGGTGGTTCCGCCCCAGGCGACTGATGGACCCTGTTAGGTTCCAGACGGAGCTTGGGGTTATTCCAGATGCTCTCGCCCACAGTTCGGCGGAGACTATTGCTGCGGCCTGGCACTCGGCGGCATCAGAGTCTCTAGACCGAATTGCGCCACTATGGCCCCTCCGGGTCAGCGGCTCGCGGAGACCCCCTTGGTTCACCGAGGAGCTCCGCGAGATAAAGCGCCGGAGGAGACGCCTAGAGCACCGGTGGAGATCCGACAGGTCCGTATCGAACCGAGCACTGTTGACAGCTTGCACCAAGGAGTATATTTGGGCATTGAGAACCGCCAAAAGATCACACATTGCCTCCTTGGTAGCGTCCGCCGAGTCTCGCCCAGCCGCCCTGTTCAGGATAACCCGCTCCCTCCTAAATAGGAGGGAGACGGGGAACCCCTGCAGGGTAAGGCTGAGGAATATAGTCAGTTCTTGGCGGACAAAATTGCTCGGTTTCGATCGGAACTGGACTCCACCCCTGCAGATCCAGCCGGGACACAGGGGAATAACTTGGTAGACCATCTCTGGGTTGAGTTTCAGGATGTTGCCTCCGGGGATGTGGACAAGGCTATGCGAGCTGTGAGTTCCTCCACCTGCATACTGGACCCGTGTCCCTCTTGGCTGACTGCCAACAGCAGAGAGGTGACACGAGGCTGGATCCAGGCGGTTGTTACCGCCTCTCTTCGGGAGGGACACCTCCCCACCGCGCTTAAGGCGGCGGTGGTGAGGCCCCTCCTGAAGAAACCGTCCTTGGATCCAGCAGTTCTTAACAACTATCGTCCAGTCTCCAACCTCCCCTTTCTGGGGAAGGTTGTTGAGAAGGTGGTGGCCTTACAGCTTCAGCGTACCTTGGAGGAAGCTAACTACCTTGACCCCTTCCAGTCTGGCTTCAGGCCCGGTTACAGCACTGAAACCGCTTTGGTCGCATTGACCGATGATCTCTGGAGAGCCAGAGATGGAGGCTATGCGTCCATCCTGGTTCTCCTCGACCTCTCAGCGGCTTTCGATACCATCGACCATGGTATCCTTCTGCGACGACTGCGGGAGGTGGGGGTGGGCGGCACTGTTTTACAGTGGTTCTCCTCCTACCTCTCGGACAGGTCGCAGTCGGTGTTGGTGGGGAGGGAGAGATCGTCCCCGAGGCCCCTAACCTATGGGGTGCCGCAGGGTTCGGTTCTGTCCCCCCTGCTATTTAACATATACATGAAACCGCTGGGCGAGATCATTCGAAGGCACGGGATAAAATACCACCAGTATGCGGACGATACTCAGTTGTATCTGTCCGCCCCGTGCCAACTCAATGAAGCGGTGGACATGATGAACCGGGGCCTTGAGGCTGTTAAAGACTGGATGAGAGCTAACAAACTGGTACTCAACCCAGACAAGACCGAGTGGCTGTTGTGTTTTTCCTCCCAAAAATTTGGCTAACGTTCCACCTATCAGGCTGGGGGGGCAAAATTTATTCCCCTCAGATAGGGTCCGCAACTTGGGAGTCCTCCTGGATCCACAGCTGAGTTTTGACCACCACTTGTCGGCTGTGACCAGGGGGGCATTTGCCCAGGTTCGCCTGGTGCGCCAGTTGCGGCCCTACCTGAACCGGGAGGCTCTCACAACAGTCACTCGAGCCCTTGTGATCTCTAGGCTGGAATACTGCAATGTGCTCTACATGGGGCTGCCCTTGAAGAGCATCCGGCGACTTCAGCTAGTCCAGAACGCGGCCGCGCGAGTGATCATGGGCGCACCACGGTTCGCCCATATAACACCAATCCTCCGTGAGCTGCGCTGGCTACCTGTTGATCGTCGGGTGCACTTCAAGGTCTTACTTACCACCTATAAAGCGCTCCATGGTAGTGGATCTGACTATTTGAGAGACCGCCTCCTGCCAATTACCTCCCTGCGTCCCATCAGATCGCACAGAGTAGGCCTCCTCCGAATTCCATCCGCCAGTCAGTGCCGACTGGCGACTACGCGGAGGAGAGCCTTCTCAGTTGCTGCTCCGACATTATGGAACAACCTCCCCGTGGAGATCCGTACCCTCACCACAGTCCAGGCCTTCCGCACAGCCCTTAAGAACTGGCTATCCCGTCAGGCCTGGGGATAGGATTACTCTCACCCCGCCCGAATGTTGAGTGAATGTTGTGTTTTTATGATCAATTTTCTTTTAATCACGATTCTTTTCTTTTTAAGTCTTGTCTTGCACTCCCTTCCCTACACTGTTGTAAGCCGCCCTGAGTCCCCTCAGGGAAAGGGCGGCATATAAATTTCCAATAAAATCCTAAAAAAAAAATCCTAAATCCTAAAGATAAGTTACGGCATTTAACTAACAGACAGACAGGTCCTTGGCAGCAAACAGACAAGCTGGGGCAGCAATCCAGCACAGATAAGCCATGGCAGCAATCCAGTCTGCCAAGCTCACAATAATGTTCTCTGACATTAGTTCCTGCGTTGACTTCTGCAAAAAGGGAGTGTGCACAAGCAGTCCTTTTATAGTCTGGAGAGGAGCCTAATAACTACCCTCTGAGTGCAATTACCTCCTGTAATTGTGTAATTGTTCCTTATGCCTATTAGCTCTCCAGTGCTGGCATCTAGGAACAACTCCCTTGGCTCCTCCTCACTGCTGACGTCCGGATCACATTCCCTTGTCTCCTCCCCACTGGTCCAAGGCTCAGGCACCTCCTGGTGGGCAACCAGCCTCTCTGCACCCTGCTCGGAGTTGGAACCCTGTCCAGGGTCCTCCACATCCTCCAAAGCCCCTCGCTGTCAGAATCTGGTAGCAGCTCCAACGGGCCACAACAGGTATGTTGTACTCTTAGTATGACCCTCAGTATGACCTGATACCAAGGATCAGAGCTTGATGTTATCACTGTACTGGTATACAAAATGTAGATGTGCTGATTCACTAAACTTTGATGTCTTTTGCTTTGTCTAACATCACTCAAGATCTATGGTTTATTTTATTCTGGAGAAGGCAAACTAGGTGGGAGAAGTTGAATAGAGTGCCAGGATCAAAAAGGGGGTTGATTACCTTGTTCATGAACCTCCATGAAATATTGAATTAAGAAGAGCTAGCATACCTCAGAAGGGAAAGTTGCCTAAGAGATAATAGAATCATCCAATGCAGGTTGAGTTGATACATATGTCTAAACTTGCACAAAGATGAACTCTTGAATTCACTACTTTTGGAAGCTATGTAGGAAAATAGGTATTATGCCATGTCTATCAGAAATCGTAGCAGTATCATAGTCTTGTATCATAGTCAGTGGATGCCTTTGTTTCTAGCTTCCTGTTCTTTATTTGAGTTATTTGGCAATCAAGTTGCATATTTGGTTTGGATTGTATTTTCAGCATACAAGGCTTCACATATTTGTCTTACATAAATTTTGTCCTAAATCATTGGTCAGAAATTTATCCAATGGTTTGAAGAAATATACTTGTCACAGCAAGCAAACATTATCATTAATCAAGATTTTAACCAAAACATATGAAATTCAAAAGGGTGAAAGCCAGGACGTAGAGATGTCCTCTATCTCCCCTGGTTGTTTATAGTAATGCAGGAAGTTTTGATTAGAGATCTCGAAGAAAATGAGAAGATAAAGGGCATAAAAATTAAAACAAGACGTTTATAAATTGAGAGCTGTTACTGATGACTTAGCTATATTCCTGCAACATTCAAAAACAGGTATAGAGCACTTGATGAAAAAGCTAATGACTTTGGAGCTTTAGAGAGTTCAAAATAAATATAGAGAAACAAAATGCTTGCTAAGAAAATGGCTTCTCGAGATTATGAAATGTTGACATGAAAGTTGAGTTTTAAGATAGAGAAAAAGGTTAAAATACTTTGGAGTTACATTGACAAATGCAAACGCCAAACTGTTGTAAAACAATTTTGTACCTGTAAAGAATGACATTTAAAAAGGTGTATTAAGATGGGATAATTTGTAATTATCACTTTTAGGTAGAATCTCTGTAATTAAGATGAATGTCTTATCAAAAATGTGTTTATTTCTGACTTGCTACTATTGACAACTGACACCCCATTTAAACAATGGCAAAGGGACATTTCTAAATTAATTTAGCAAGCTGAAAAAGATTAGAATTGGATAGAAATTATTATAAGGCACCAAAGAAAGAGAAGGGTTAGGTTACCATATTTGAAACTGAACTTTGATGCTTGCTGTTTGCTCTGGATGAAGAGAGTGGGTGATTCTGCAAAGTAAGAGATTATTCAAATTAAAGTGCATGAATTAAGATGTGGATGGCACACTTACTCATGGTATGACAAGGTTAAGATGAATGATTGATTTAAGAATCATTTTGTTGGATCTGCCATCCTAAGGGTTAAAAATAAATATAAAACAAGATTTTCTTTAAAGGTATCTCTTTGGTTGTCACCCCAGGAAGATAAGCCCAGACTGGTAGACTTGTGGTCAAATAATAATTTTCATTCAAGGTACTTTTAAATTATTAATTTGAAAATCAATGAATCAATAAACTTGAAACCTTATTAGGTGCTAATGATGAACATGTTACTGCCAAGGTCTGTAAACTGTTATTGAAATTGAATTGGGAGAATGAGTATGATTCAATGGGCCAAGAATTGTGGGTATAATATAATATTTGAACAATGGGAACATTGGACAAAAGGGATCTAAAATTTACATTGAATTATAACCTAAAGGTAAAAAGGATGCAGTGGCTCAGTGGCTAAGAGGCTGAGTTTGTCGATCAGAAGGTTGGCAATTCAGCAGTTCGAATCCTAGCACCGCGCAAACAAGTGAGCTCCCATACTTGTCCCAGCTTCTGCCAACCTAGCAGTTCGAAAGCATGTAAAAATGCAAGTAAAAAAATAGGAATCACCTTTGGTGGGAAGGTAACAGCATCCCATGTGCCTTCAGCATTTACTCATGCTGGCCACATGACCCCGGAGATGTCTCTGGACAGCGCTGGCTCTTCGGCTTTGAAATGGAGATGAGCACCGTCTCCTAGAATCGGAAACGACTAGCACATATGTACAAGGGGAACCTTTATCTTTATAACCTAAAAGAAGATTTTATAAATGATGTACTGTTGGCATTTAACACTCAGCAAATTACTTTAAATGTATGTCAGAAATGTAAATGTAAGGAAGGAATGTTCTATTATCTCTGATGGAATTGTGTCAACACAAAGAAATACTGTGGTGAGATTCATATTTTAATACAGAAGATCCTTAAAACAAATATACAAATTAAACTAGATATTTTTCCTTTAGGTTTAACGGATGAAGAACTTGAAAAAAAATGGAATTTGTTTTTAAACATGTTGCAGCAGCAAAAATATTTTATGAGCAAAAATGGGAAGATATATTAATTGTCTACATGGAAGAATGGTTGAAGTAACTAATGGAGCACAAATAACTGATTTAATAAAGAGATTTAATCTAATTTTGTTTCTATTTGGAAATCACTTCTGGATTTTGTGCTTGAGATAGAAAAAGAATGAAACATTAGCTTTGAATTTTGTTGAGTAGACAAGGATTTTTTCTGATAGAAATGGCTAGTATATATTAGGCAAAGTGACAATGATGTTATTATCTTCATTCTAATGGGCTGAAAAGAATCTGTAGTTAATCCTTTTTCTTTTCCTCTTCACCCTATACTTCCCTTTTCCCTTTTTTCCCCACTATTTTCATTTTTATTTGTATTTTACTGTATACTCTTAATAATAAAAATTATACCGTAAAAATAAATTATTCAGGTTATAGAGAGTAATTTGTATACATATAATCCTTATGACCACAATTGTGCCCAGAATTTCCATTGTTAAGCAAGACTAATTTCAAGTGAATTTTGGTTTATTTTACTACCTTTCTTGCCACCGTTGTTAAGTGAATCATTACAGTTGTTATGTTAGTAACGTGGTTGTTAAATGAATCTGACTTCCCCATTGACCGTACTTGTCAGAAAGTCTAAAAAGGTGATAATATGACACCGGGAAGCTGCAATTGTCATAAAGTTTTGCCAGTGGTCAAGTATCCAGAGTTTTGATCATATGACAGGGATGTTTCAGGGGTGAAATCCAGCAGGTTCTGACAGGATCTGGAGAACCGGTAGCAGAAATTTGGAGTAGTTCGGAGAATGGGCAAATGCCACCTCTGGCTGGCCCCAGAGTGGGGTGGAAATGGAGATTCTGCAGTATTCTTCCCCTGCCATGCCCACCAAACCATGGCCACCAAGCCACACCCATAGAACCAGTAGTAAATTGGATGCTACAATTGTTGTAAGTTTGAAAAAATGTCATAGGTAATTTTTTTCAGTGTCATTGTAACTTTGAACAATTCCTTAACAAATAGTTGTATGAAGGGGTGGATTCTGGCAGGCACTACTGCCGATTCACTCATGCGCATGCTGTGCACACTTGATGCCCACTGTGAGAACATGCGCAGTGCAATTAAAATTGTTCTGTGTGCTGTGTGTACATGTGCAATTCAATGAAAATTGTTCTGCGCATGTGCAGAAGCAAAAAACAAGATGGTGGCACCTTTGGCACTACCGGAGAACCAGTTCGGGCACGTGGCTGGCCTGGGTTGATGCTGGTTCCAGTGGTTCCACCACAAAACCGCACTCGAATAAACCGCGCTCGACTAAACCGCGTAGCTGATGTCATCAACAGGGCGACAACAGCCCGGAAACAGAAGCACGCTGTAAACGCTAATAGCAATAGCAATAGCAATAGCAGTAGACTTATATACCGCTTCATAGGCCTTTCAGGCCTCTCTAAGCGGTTTACAGAGAGTCAGCATATTGCCCCAACAATCTGGGTCCTCATTTTACCCACCTCGAAAGGATGGAAGGCTGAGTCAACCCTGAGCCGGTGAGATTGAACCGCTGAACTGCTGATCTAGCAGTAGCCTGCAGTGCTGCATTTAACCACTGCGCCACCTTGGCTCTTGCTAAACCTAAAATTAACCACTAAACCTAAACCTAACCCCCCTAAACCTAATCCTAAACCTAACCCTAAACCTAACCCTTAACCTAACCCTAAACCTAACCCTAAACCTAATCCTAAGCCTTAACCTAACCCTAACCCTAAACCTAACCCTAACCCTTAACCTAACCCTAAACCTAACCCTAACCCTTAACCTAACCCTAAACCTAACCCTAACCCTTAACCTAACCCTAAACCTAACCCTAAACCTAACCCTTACCTTAAGTTGAATCGGCTTGCTTTCAAAGCGCTATTTAAGCGCCCTCTTTCTCCGTGCTGGCTGTTGTCGCCCTGTTGATGACGTCAGCGACGCGGTTTAATCAGGCGCGGCTTAGTCGGGCGCGGTTTGACGGGTCACGGGTTCCAGCGACCCAGGCCGCCAAACTACTACTGGTTCAACCGAACCATTCCGAAGCGGTAGAAAATCCATCACTGGTTGTATGTTCAGGATTATCTCAATAGTAATAGTTTTCCATCCCTATGAAAACCTGAAACTCAAGTCTTTCTACTTTGGTATAAGTAATTAGAGCCGAGGTGGCGCAGTGGTTAATGCAGCACTGCAGGCTACTTCAGCTGACTGCAGTTCTGCAGTTCGGTTGTTCAAATCTCACCGGCTCAAGGTTGACTCAGCCTTCCATCCTTCCGAGGTGGGTAAATGAGGACCCGCATTGTTGTTGGGACAATATGCTGACTCTGTAAACCGCTTAGAGAGGGCTGAAAGCCCTATGAAGCGGTATATAAGTCTAACTGCTATTGCTATTGCTATTTCTTGCTCAGTTTTCTCTTCTTTCTCCTCAATAAATAAAACTCATTTCTCCCAACATTATTTGACATAATGTATGGCCTTCAGCAGGTAAACTATTGAAGTTAATAAAAATAACAGACACTGTATGGGCAAGGAAGCATGATGCTTCCAATGGCTGAACCTCTTCCCAAAATAAACTTTTCTTCCTCCTTTTTCCACCTGTATCCCTCCTCATATGCCCCAGTCAGCTAAATGTTTTGCTAATAGTTTCCGATCTTGGTTTTGGAAGAACTAAAATGTACAGACATTAGAACTAATTGAAGTAATCAGGGCATATTCAGGATCCTGAAGTTCTCTCTGTTCATTTCAGAGGGCGGGAGGGGAGCTTCTTTCTGATTTCATTAGCTTTTAGAAGGAGTGTTCATCTCTGATTTTTGAAAAGGCTACGGGCTCTGTGCTTTGCATTTAAATGTCCCCTCTGCCTGCTTAAGCATTCAGTTTCCGTCATTTGCATGATATCATATGTTCTTGCAATGAAATGGGTCTGGTTTGCCATTCAAGTGAAGGTGGCTATTAATATTGGAGGTGTTTGGGCTTTGTGGTTTCTTTGCCATAAGTGCTGCTCCTGTTACTCACCAGCCTTCCTTTCCCTGCTTGAATTGTGACTCTAGTTATGCTGTTCTTTCCACTTGCGTGTGAAATAAGAGGTTAATTACATCACCTACTCAGATTTGTTGGTGTCGCCTAACTTAATTATTCAACATATATCGGTTCAATGAACCATCTTAGTGTTGTTGATGAATCAAGTGATCAGTGATTCTGTCTGACTAGCTTTTGTTTGAAAACTTCTATATGATCATCTTTACTTAATTTCAAGATTATTCTGTTTGGTTATTAAAGGTACCATATTTTTGGAGTATAAGACGCACTTTTTCCACCAAAAAAGAGGGTGAAAATTTGGGTGCATCTTATACACCAAATGTAGCCCCACCCACCCCTATCAGAGGCCAAAACCCCGAGGCATGGAGGCAGGGATGGTCTGTGGCAATCCCTGGAGCCTGGAACAGCTGATTGGGGATATTCCGGCAGTCCGAACCACCCACCAATCAGCTGTGCTGAATCAGGTTGCAATAAGTGCTGAAGCTGACCTGGCTGGTCAGAGGTTGAAGCAGCAATCACATTCAGAAAGCACAGTAACTGATTCAGCAGGATTCAAAATAATAATAATATACAATACAATACCAAAAGCAGGTTTCCAACATAGCAGTAAATACAAGCAAATCACAAGCAGTTTCACTTTCAGTTCTCAGCCAAGCCAGGCTCCTTCTGGTCTCCTTGTTGCTCACATGGCAAATTTCAGAGTCCAAATAGCCCTCATTGGCTGACTTAGTTGCTATTCCTATTCATTGGCTGACCTTGTTATCATGTGTCAGCTGAATATCATGGATGCTGGTAGGCAGAGGCAGACTTTTTCTTATTATTATTTTCCTCCCCAAAAACTAAAGTGTCTTATACTCCGGTGCGTCTTATGCTCCAAAAATACAGTATGCGTCATGGCAAATATAACAACATAGATGCTTAAGCATGCCTGCATTTTAACATTGTAAACTTTTTGTCAGCTCTCTGGTTAAAGTAGAACACAAACACAGAATAGCGCACTTCAATAATACTGAAACAGGCAAAATATGTTGAAATCCTAATATTAAATATAAGGCAGTCTACAATTTAGGGTACTTGAGCAGCATGCTGGCTTAGTGGCGAAAATGCTCATCTCTACTGGTAAGGTTGAAGTGGCATATATTCTCTCCTAAGGTGCAAAGAAAAAAAAATCTGCTGTGAACTTCATGTGGAGTCAGGAAGGGCATCCGACTAGCAAATGCTCAACTCCATCCATCTGACTCTACCAAGAATTAAGAGATTACAGGGTTATAAAAGGGATTTTTATACAATGTTAGGGCACATTAAAATGAAGTAAAACACATCACAATCATATTTGAGGATAAATAAATTTCAAATTAGGGAGAAGGGTTTGAGAAGGAAATGTTCTGAATAATTTAATGAGAATAAAATGATGTACAATTATAACAATTGCAGTTAGATAAGGAATTGTTTGTTTGATATTTAAGATGCTAAAACATGTTTATGGGATGCTAACAGGTTAAACTCTATTAAGTGGTAATACTTAACAGAATGGTGAAGAGTTGAAATTAGACCAACCTGTTTATATAAACTCTGGCAAATGGGCACAAGGTCCAAGAAAATTTAAAGTTATGCTAAGGCACCGTAGTGTTTTCTTAAATGAATAAACAGCTGAGGCGACTAATTCAAGTAAAACAAGCTTTATTGATCAACACTAACTAGAACTAGAACTGAACGAGGAGAGAGAGCCCGTTTGACAGCTATTTATACGATAGCTGTCAAACGGGCAACCAATCCATAACATTGACATTGTCTTGGCCATACCCACATGATCACATGACCACCGAGCCCCGCTTACCCAGCTGGACATAGGGCAGAGAACTGGTTGGTAAATTATTTGAATCCCACCACTGCATACAACGTATTGCTCATATAGTATGCCACAAAAGCATTTAAGGTTAAATTTTATACTTTATACTCTTCTCAAAGGTGCTTTTTCAAGAGGCAACTGGACTTTCTAGTTTTTCTTTGAGGATGTTTCACTGTTCATCCAAGAAGCTTCTTCAGCTCTGAAGAAGCTTCTTGGATGAGAGGTTGGGACCTGTAGGATAACCATGACATGAATGATTGAGAATCTCTACAGACATTTATATTCTTCCTTATTCAGTTTAGGTTCTTCCTTATTCTCATTACATGAGAGACAAAACATGGGTGTCCTTTCTGCCTATACACATACATACACACACGTGTGTGCACATGCACACAAGCACATACAAACACACAAACACACTTTGTTCTTTCTAGTCAAAAGTTTCTTCTGCAGAGAGAATAGGTACAATATGTGAATTGACCCCTGACACTGATGTGTATACAGAAAAGGCTTTATCGATATGTCCTGAAAAGGACATTAATTGAATCTGTCGTCAGGAATAGACAATCTGCTACATTCAAAGAAGACCTCAGAATTTCGCAGGTAGTTTCACTGACTCTGACCTGTTTTTCCGAGATGAAAATTACTCTCGGATAAGTCTCATGAGAACTGACAATTTGATAGTCCAGAAAAGAGAAAGAGCAGTGAGTGGTTGCTTGAAAGCAGCAGTTCTACAGAATTCGCACATTTGTTAAGACACAACGGAATCAATCCTGGACAAATTGGCATGATCGATTGTTAGCATTTAATATCTTGCAGATATAAATACCACAAAAAGTTATCAGCACTTACACTCAGGTAGGAGAAAGGCATTCTACTCCAGAAACTAACATTAAACTAACATTTTAGTTGCATCATGAAGAAACAGTAGCAGAAAAACGTTATGGAAAATAACTTTTGGCCTGAAAAAAAAAACTCCACGCGACCAATCAGATCCCATAGATTAGGCCTCCTCCGAGTTCCATCTGCCGGTCAATGCCGACTGGCAACTACGCGGAGGAGAGCTTCTCAGTGGCAGCTCCGACCTCTGGAACGAACTCCCCGTGGAGATTCGAACCCTCACCACCTCCGGCCTTCCGCAAAGCCCTTAAAATCTGGCTATCCCGTCAGGCCTGGGACTAAAGACTGTACCCACCCGAATGGTATGAATGTTGTGCTTTTAATTATGTACTGTTTTACGTGTCAAATGTTTGTTTCCCCCCCCCCTTCGAGTTGTAAGCCGCCCTGAGTCCCCCCAGGGAAAAGGGCGGCATATAAATAAACTCTCATACTCATAACTCAAATGGTTTTAATCCATTGATTTGGCTGCTGGAAATGAGAAATGGTTGGGATGGAAAAGGGGAAGTAATATTATATCTACTTAGAACTCATCAAGACCAACAGGATTCTAAAAAAAAGGCTATTTCATTCCAACAGAACACAAGCAAGAAATAAATGATATAAAAATTAAAATAAGAATATATTTAGAATGAGAACACTATTCTTTTGGTCATCTTAGCATTGATTGGATAGAAATCAGTGAATGAATTCATTATTACGGTGAGATTCCAATCAAAGCACACGAATACATTGGTGATCCAAGGATACACATGAACCAAAACAAAGCTGAAAAGACACTTGTGCGGGCATTCAAAACAACATACTATTGCCTTTTTCTGTTTTCCTCACCACAAGAACTCTGTCAGGTAGATTTGGCTGAGAGAGAGCGCGTGGCCCAAAGTCAACTTCTGAGGCTGAGGGTTGGAACAGAATTCCCCCACGTTTAGTGGAATACCTTCACAATTATGCCACATTAGTAATGTTTTGTGTTGTATACCAGGGGTGGGTTTCAACCGGTTCGCGGCGGGTCCCTGCGACCGGTTGGTTGACGAACCCGGAAGTAAGCAACTTCCGGGAACGGCGAAGGGCCCACCCGCCCGCCCGCGCTCCTTACCGGTTTTGACGAGTTCTGCACTTCACGCATTGCGCAGGACACATACAGCGCCCTGCGCGATCTTCAGGAGCAGCTGGAGCATCGCACAGATGCTAGTATGCATGCGTGCACCGCGCGTGTGTACGAGGCGGCGCCGCTGCCCCGTTCCAACTGAACCGGTTGGAACGGGGCGAGAAACCCCACCCCTGTTGTATACATACCGTAGGTGGGAAAAATAATCTGAGTTGACTGATCGGTATAGAACAGGGGTGTCAAACTGGCAGCCCATAGACCGGATGCCTCACGCACAGGCCACGCCCACCCCAGTTCCACAAAGGCAAAAGCCATCGCGATATGTCACATGACATGATCGAGTTTGACACCCGTGGTATAGAAAGAGAGTTTCCCATATCTGGCTGGGGCGGGGGGAGAAGTGTGAGGTAATTATAAAGATATCAAATGCTGGATCTGAATGGGGAGCTCTGCTCTCAACAATATTTTCCCCCAACAACAGATACAATGCTAGTTTATTTAAAGCAAAACTCTGGTACCTCCTCTATATGTCTTTACAAGTGAAAAGATAATAAATTATAGATAATATGATAAAGTAATTTTGGCATCTCACATACACTCCAATGAACCCAAGAGAATTTGCTTCCAGGAAAGAATAAATAGACTTACACTTTATGTAAGCCTGGCGCTAATACATTGAGGTATTGAGTCATACATGTTTTGAAAGAAAAATATTAAATTCAGTCTTACGCATTTAATTAATATTAAGATTAATTTCACACGCTTGTATATTAATTTCAAGAAAGATCAAAATAATAATTTCAAGAGAGGTCATCATAGGAAAGGTGAAAATGTTCAAGGCATATTTAAAGCATTTGCATTTATCTCTTCTTATTGATATTCAATTTGAGACACGATTTGCATTAGCCAGCAGAAGCCTGAGTGGGTTAAAAAAATATTTAACTAAATTCGTTTGTGCAAATGTGAAAATGTACAGGGGTTTTTTTTGCGGGGGGGGGGGAGAGTGCTCTGCATAGAGACTTAACTGAATAACAACTCAGAGTTTCCACAGAAATTTTCCAAGTGATTCCCAAATCAATGAGATGAAAAGTTGTTCTCCATTGTGTGGTTTTAAAAAATAAATCAGAATTATTAGCAGTACTAATTCCTTCTCTCCTTCCTTCCTTCCTTCCTTCCTTCCTTCCTTCCTTCATCCATTCATTCATTCTTTCTTCCTCCCTCCCTCCTTCCTTCCTTCTTTCCTCCCTCCTTCCTTCCTTCTTTCATCCCTCCTCATGTCCCACTCTCCTTCCTTCCTTCTTTCCTTCCTTCCTTTTCACAGGTGGGATTTTTAAACAGAAAATTCACACTGAAATCAAGCCATTAATTCAAGAGGGAAAGACCTAATAGTTTGTTTCTGTTCTTGAATAGTGCCAGACAGCATTCCCCTCCCTCAACTGTTTCCTTCCCCCACCCCCATTGGCAGTGCCTGCTTCTCTTTGGCTGTTGAAGATGCTGGAATAGCCTGCTGCACTTTTATTGTTTATTATTCCTGCAAGCAACTCTAGTCAACTCACTTCCCTCTGGCAGGCAGCTTAAGACTATCTATGCCATCTGTTCCTTGCCTCTTCAGGCAGGGTCTGAGCAATGGGAAGCATTCCTTGAGATCATTGACATTAGTTGGCAATAAAAGGATATGAATTAGTTGGCGGCCAGGTAGGGCTAACTATGGCTTCAGTTGAAAGAAGTTTGAAGGACGTCCCTCGGTTTGAGATATCATTGTTAGTTCTCACTTTATTTTTCCAGTCTGAAGAAACAGTTATGCTGGCTTGTGCAGTACAAGAGCATTTAAATCATAATAAGGCGTGATTGTGATTAAATCTGTTCCAGATATCCAAGAATACTCTGAGATAGCTATTTTCACAACCTGGTGCCCATCTCAAAAAGTGGCTTTTAAAGGGACATCTTCATGCATCTGTGTATTTTTTTTCTTGGTCTATGACAATTCACCATGGCCAACTCCCATGGCCAATTCGCCATGGCCAACTCAGTGCTGGCCAACTTGTCAAATTCAACTCGCAGTGTGCAACTCATTGTGGGACAAGAGTTATACTAATATCAATGAAATAATGGAATAGAATCATTAAAAAAGGATGCCAAAGAAGGAACAGAATTAAAAGTGAATGGCAAAAATAAAAAATATATTTTTATTTTTTTAAATAATTAAATAGAATTGTTAAATTGTCCCATAGCAAGTTGTCCCACAACAAGTTGGCTGTGATGAGTTGTCCAGCAGCGAGTTGACCATGAGTTGGCTGTGGTTTGGTTTGGTTGGCTTGGTTTATTGGATTTATATGCCGCCCTTCTCCCAACTCAGGGCGGCGTACAACATTAAAAAAAACACATATTACAAAAGTTAAAAAAAATTAAATAGAATATCCAAAACAATTAAGATTAACATAACATTTTTTTAAAAAAATATAGATTAAAATTAACAATAATCAATAATCTATTTTGTTTTGTTCATGCCAGGCTGGCTTGCTGGAAAAGCAAACTTTTTAGGGCGCGTCGGAAGGACTGGAGGTCGGGGATTATACGAAGCTCTGGGGGCAGCTCATTCCAGAGGGAAGGGGCTCCCACAGAGAAGGCTCTCCCCCTGGGGTCTCTAGCTGACACTGTCTGGCTGACGGCACCCTGAGGAGGCCAACTCTGTGGGATCACACTGGACGGTGGGAGGCTACCGGTGGCAGGAGGTGGTCTCGCAGGTATCCTGGCCCTATCCTGGTGAGTTGGCTGTGGCTGTGGTGAGTTGGCCGTAGCAAGTCGCTGCGGTAAATTGTCCCATTCCATCTTGCTCATCCTGAGGCCTTGACTAATACATAAAGATGAACTCTGTCAAATAAAAACTCTCAGCACAGGTCAGAAAGCAGAGTATTGATTTAACTCCAAATCAGAGCAGATAAAGTTATGGTTTAAGGATGATGTATACTTCTCCTCTTCTTCCTTATAAAAATGTTGCTAGACAGAGTCTTTATTTTTAACCATGGAATATGTATAACTTTCCTTATCACGATGCTCAGATATTATATTAAAATTATTCCATTTCATTTTGTTTCAGCCCTTTGCACACTTCTAATGAAAAAAAGTTTATATTTATTATCAGATTTTATGAAGGTTCATTTTTCATCCTGGATTTCTGCACTTCTCTGAGATTTCATAACAAGTGTTGTTATTGTAGGGGTTACTTTGAATGTAATTTGCGATTTTATTCCTATTTTAATATTTCTTTAATCAAGGTGTTACCATACCTCACTCATGTTAGTATCAATCATGCCAATGGCTTGGATTTTTATGGAGTTTTTATTTTAAGTCAGGGAGAAGGCCTTCTTAGACCTTGTCCTGGAAAGGAATCCTGAATCAAAACCCAAGACCATGTTGTCCACAATAAAAAAGCAGATATCATCAAGCCTGAATAACTATTTATTTATTTATTTATTTATTTATTTATTTATTTTTTTTATTATTTATTTATTTATTTATTTTATTTATTTATTTATTATTTGACTTATATACCGCTTCATAGGGCTTTCAGCCCTCTCTAAGCGGTTTACAGATTTTTTAGTAAATTGCATCAGCAAATTGCCCCCACAGTCTGGGTCTTCATTTCACCCACCTCGGAAGGATGGAAGGCTGAGTCGACCTTGAGCTGGTGAGATTTGAACCGCTGAACTGCAGATCACAGTCAGCTGAAGTGGCCTGCAGTACTGCACCCTAACCACTGCGCCACTTCGGCTCTTTTTATTCTATTTTACTCTTGTTATTTCAGCTAAATGCTGTCAGCAGAACCTCCTGAGACTGAGAATATTCCTATATTAATGGTAATTTTCCCTTATTCTCATAACATATCTTGAGATTGACCCATTTGTAGTCTGTTGACCTCACATTACAGAAGTCACTCATATCCAGCGTACTCATACTCACACTGGGTTTACTCACTAGCAGTTATTACCACCAACCAACTCAGTCACTTTGTTCTTTCAGTATACTTTCATAAGGCAGCTAGTTTGATATAGTAGTTAAAGTATAGGGCTAGAAATGGAGAGATTGTGAGTTCTAGTCCTTTTAGGCACCAAAGTAGCTGGGTGACCTTGGGCCAGTCACTTTCTCTCAACTCTAAGAAGACAATGGCAAACCACTTCTGAAAAACCTGCCAATAAAACTGTAGGAACTTTTCCAGGCAGTCTCTGAGAAACTACAGGGACTCCAGTTTCCAAGAATCAAACATGACTGAACAGAAGAAAAAGGAAAAAAAATTGTCTGCATTTGTCTGGTGGCTAACAAAATAATCTGAGAAGATGGGAGGTATAGGACAAGAAAGGCTGGTTGTAAAGCAAACCAAGAAACAAATCAATTCACATCTTCCTATGCCTTCTTCTTTTTTTAATAATAAAATTTTATTTTAAACCCATAAACACATCAACAAAAACAAACACATGACTTAAGACAACATAGGAATAAGAAGTTCCACCATATATCCTACAGCAGTTCCGTATCGGTTTCTTTACAGTTAGTGTTTTCCCTTCCATACATTTCTATCTTGCATTCATGGTCTCCTTATTCGTTATCCATTTTTATGTACAATTATATTTATTTATACTTATTCTATTTATAACCAAATATTGTTTACCTATATTGTGCTATATATTCTTACTATCACTTATTCTCTTACATACAATTCTAGGTATACATTCACATGGTTATTCTTTTTCTTTGCCATTCTTATACTATTGTTATTCCATTTAAAAGGTTATAAGGTACATTTGGATTGTTTTGTTTACCATCCCTGGCGCCTGTTATGACACCACCTTATTTTCTCTTCCTTTTCTTTCTCTCCCTTCCTTCTCTACTTCCTTCCTTCCTCCTCTCCTTCCCCTACTTTCTTCCCTTCCATCTCCCTACTCTTACCCTCTCTCTACCCCTTCCTACCCTCTCTCCTTCTCTTTCTCTCCCATCCACTCTCCTCTCCTTCTCTTTCTCTCCCTTCCACCCACCTCTCCTTATCTCTGTCTTCTTCCCTTACCTCTCCTCCACTCTTCCTCTTCCTTTCCTACTATCTCTCCTTCTCTTTCTCTCCTTTCCACCCTCCTCTCCTTTCCCTTCCTTCTTCCCTCCCTTTCTTTTCCTATTGTTATAGGTGTCTCTTTCAAATCTCAATTTGTGTTTTCTTGGGGATGGTATTTCCGCAAACCCATATAGTTTCATATCATTTCCTTTTTTTCTCTTTTGTTCTACAATCCGTATACCCACCTTCTTCTATTGCATTTTGAAGTGCCATGGATGATGAAAAAGAGATAAGAACATGCCAGCCGTTTGGCAATCGAGCACATTTTCCTGAAGGCAGGAAAAAGGTCCTAAACCAGAGGAAGCTTCTCCGCGGCCTCCCGGCACTACGCAGAGGCTCACAGGAGCACGTGCCAGCGGCCGGTGGCCCAGAGCGGCCCCGGTTGCGAGACAAGGCAGCGCTTAAAGCAGCTGCTGCTGCCGCCGCCACCACCACCCCCCGGGCAATGGAGGGGCGGTGGCGGTGGCAGCGGCTGCTTTAAGCGCTCCCTTGTCTCGCAGCCGGGGCTGCTCCAGGCCGCCAGCCACTGACACGCGCTCCTGCGAGAGCCTCTGCGCAGCGCCGGAGGCCGCAGAGAAGCTTTGCTCCGCTTCTCACTCAGCCTTTCCCCAGAAGCAATCCGGGACTTCCAGTGGTGGAGCCTGGAGAAGCAGGCCGGGGCAACGGGCAGGCGGCAGCATCGGAGACGGTGGGGCACTTTGCATCGCGGGAGCCGCCAAGCGCCCAGGTCTGCAGCAAAAAGCCAGCCTCCTCCTTCTCTCCCACTCCTCTCTCCTCTGAAACACGCCCCGCCCAACGTAAACGTGCTCAAGAAGACATGATTCGCTGCTTCCAGATCAGAAGGCGGAAGAATTAGTGCCTCTTTTGCATCTGAACTTTTTTGCCTTTTAACTCTTTCTCAACTTTTAGAAGGCGAAAAATTCCTTATGGAAAGGAGGCCCCGAGTTCTCTTGCCTCCTGCTTTGGTTAACACTAAGCAGACACCAAGCCACTGTGACCTGGAATCTGGTAGCAACTATCTTGGCTTTAATTATTTTTAAAAAATATATTTAAATTTCTTTCTTTTTCCTGAGGAGACTGGTGAGGCTCCCTTGCCTCTAGTGACTGCACGTCCCTGGTTGTTAATGTTTATACCCTATATTTGCTCTGGGAGGTGGGGAGGAGGTTGTGGGAGATAGGTTCGGGGGGGAGGTTGGGGGGGAGATGGGTTCGGGGGAAGGTATATATTTGTAAAACTTTTTTAAAACTTTTAATAAAAAAATATTTCTGATTTTGGCATTCCAATCTCCATCGTTGCTTAATTCCAAACTGAACTTTATCCTAAAATTCATCAATGAACTGGAACATAAACCTAAGTAACCATCATATTAAATCAGTTACACATAGTCTAACTGATAATATGCAGTCATTGATTGCATTGTGGGCAAGTATTATTTTTCTGATACTCTTTCTATCTATGAAAGCAATGCCTTTCTTTGTTTTCTTTGTTAAACAGTAAACAATATGATCTCCTGACTGAAATTGTCCAATTCCAATCCATTGCAATTTGCAGTTGCCTGAAATATCAATATGTCATCAGTTCATTTCAGCTTTCTCTAAGTTGACCTTTTCTATGTTCATGGTTCTTTGGAAATTCCATGTTCCCACAATAATTATGTTCTTCACAGCTCTGGATATTTTTCCCCCTGCATGGCAACATCAGAAACTAGCCCCCCACCCCCCAAGGCTTTAATGCAGCTATCTTAAATAACATTAGTGTTCTGAATGATCTTCAGCTCTTCCTCAGTAGCATGTTGAATGTTACCCAGCCTGAGAGGCCCATCAACCAGCACCACATCAACAAATTTATTTTCTATCCGTGTGGTTTCCTTGGGAAAACGAAAGAGTGACTTCCATTGCTTTCTCCCACATGATAGGAAATATAGCCTCTACTGTATAATCTTCTCTCTCCAACATTTTCTTGTCTCTCTGCTATGCAACATAGGCTATTGCTTGCTGGACAGCTGGGATGATATTCATACAGTAGTGTGTCTCTGTTGGGAATATATATTCTTGGTACAGGTAGTCCTCAACTTATGACCACAACTGAGCCCAAAATTTATGTTGTTAAGTGAGGTATTTGTTAAGTGAACTTTGCCCCCATTTTATGAGCTTTCTTGCCACAGCTCTTAAGTGAATCGCTGTAGTTGTTAAGTTAGTGACGTGGTTGTTTAAGTGAATCTGGCTTCCCCATTGACTTTGCTTGTTAGAAGGCCAACAAAAGGTGATCCCGTGACCCTGGGACACTGCAACCGTCATAACTATGAGTCATTGCCAGCCTCTGAGTTTTGATCACATCACCCCGGGGATGCTTTAAAGCTCATAAGTGTGAAAAACAGTCACGAGTCACTTTCTCAGTGTCACTTTGAACGTCACTAAACAAGCTGTTGTAAGCATAGCTGTATATGCTTTTGTGGAATTTTTTTGCCCATCGTCTCAGGGATGCTCACCATAACCACAATTTGGCTGTATAGCAGGATGTGGGGGAGAAATATATACCATATTTTTTGGAGTATAAGATGCACCTTTTTCCCTCAAAAAAGAGGCTGAAAATCTGGGTGCGTCTTATACACTGAATACAGCATTTTTTGCCTCCCGAAACCCCGCTCCTTCACCAAAATGGCTGAACATAGCTTTTAGAAGGCTTTCAGAGAACTCCTGGGGGCTGGGGAGGGCATAAATGAGCCCCCCCAGCAGCACTCTATAAGCTTCGTAAAGGCTATCCATGCCTTTTTTTGGCAAAAAAAATGGGCCCGTTTTCACAAAAAATGTGCCATTTTTTGCTCATTTTTGCCCCCCCCCCACCCTCGGGAGCACTCTACAAGCCTCCCAAGGGCTATTCATGCCCTCTTTCTTTTTAAAGGGGGGCATTTTTGGGAGGTTTGCAGAGTGCAAAAACCTTTTTTTAATTTGCCTCTTCAAAACCTTGCCGCATCTTATACTCCAGTGCGTCTTATAATCTGAAAAATTCGGTATGTTTTCATCCTTCTCTTGCCTACATATGAACTTACGCTCTTTCTGGGAACTGTACAGGCCTGAGAAATTAAATATTGATCCAGCGCACATACTCCCTAGCTTTCTAGATTTTCTTACTTCTATGGTCATTTCCCCTAAATAGTGCATGTCAGTGATTGATTATTCAATTATTCATGTATTCACACAAATCAGTTACCTGACTATGCTTTTTATCTCATGAATAAGAGAGGACACAAGTGGAGAAAATAAAGTTTATTACCAAATGAATAGCACAGCGGGGTACAATTTGATGATATAACATTTCATTTTACCACATGGGCTTTTCCGACTGCAGCCCAAGAGTCTCCAGAGTAATTTAATGAACTGTGATGTTTGAACGGATGCCAGTTTGAATACTCAACATTTTAATCACACAGCAAAATAAGTTATAATTGTACCACACTTGAAAAGCACTTAAAATTAGAAAGAAATATGGAGCGCAGTGCTAGAAAGCATTTTGGAACTGGGCAAAACCGCTGCCTCTAAGAACCTGAGCACAGGAGGGGATAAAATTATTACCTAGCTATTACATCAGAAGATAGGTGGCCCACGCTGTTTCGTTTTTACCAATTTAAAATTATCTGTGAAGTAGAAACCATTTTAAATGCAGGAGTGATGCCACAAGTTTAGAAATGGATCTAGTAGAATAATTTGTGGGCTCACATTATCACTAAATGGAAGAAATGTATTTTAATTTCCCATTAGCCTCGCATTCATCTTGCTTAAGGAAGAACTCACCAGCTCTTTTTCCTTCAGCTCAAAGATAAAGGGAGAAGAAGATCCTTACTCATTACCCATCCATGCCATTTTTGTATTTAGGCAGCTGGCATTTGATTCAAATATTACCTCATCAGCGCCTATTTGAATAAGATCCAAGGTGAATCCCGTCGCCTGTCAGCATTCCAAATATCATGCAGAATTAAATCAGAGACCAAGCAAAACTATCCTTAAAGTTCCAATTTAATAAGACAGACATGTTAGCATCATGCTATGGCATCCCAATACTGGAAATGACATCAGAATTCCACCCAGTTAAAAGTTCATGATCTTCTCCCCACACCCACAATCCATCACATGGTCCAATCTTCTTCTTCCATGCTGGCATCCACACCCAACTTCTTCCGGTCAGATGTACTGGTGCGGAGACAAAGGATGACCTTGGCTTCTAGTAAAGAATGAAAATAATACATTTCACAATCTCACTCCTGTCTATTCCCCCCTCCCATCAACTATACTAAAGAAACAGCATAATGAAATAAGAGAAAGTGTGGCAGGCCAAAATTCTAAAAGGAATATAAATGCAGGCCTGACATCGCCATTTTTCCAATTACCTCAAATACAAGTTTGCAGGCCCAACTTCCAAGTTGCCCGAACATGAAAAAAAAACATATGAAAGACACTGACACCCAACAAGAAAGTAAGAAATGATTTTAAAAGAAAAGCTGCTTGTTCTTCTGCATGTATATGTCCTTTAATGCTTTAACTTTGTATTACAGACAGGCCTTGATTTCCAATCATTGATTGCTGATTTCCAACCAGTGATTGCTGAAAAAAGTGGCATTACTGTTTTTCACAGTTACAACCTTTGCAGTGTCCCCATGATCATGTGATCAAAATTCAGATGCTTGGCAACTGGCTCATATTTACGACCATTGCTGTATCCGAAGGTCATGCGACAGTGGTGGGTTTCAAAAATTTTCGAACCTACTCTGTGGGTGTGGCCTCCTTTGTGGGAGTGGCTTGCCAGCCATGTGACCTGGTGGGAGTGGCTTGCAGGCATTTGTTTTCTTTCTTTCTTTCTTTCTTTCTTTCTTCTTTCTTTCTTTCTTCTTCTTTCTTTCTCTCTCTCTCTCTCTCTCTCCTCTCTCTCTCTCTCTCCTCCTCCTTTTGTCTCTGTCCCTTTTTTCTTTTTTCTTTCATCTCTCTCTCACTTTTTCTTTCTTTTTTCTTTTTTTTCTTTCTTTCTTTCTTTCTTTCTTTCCTTTCTCTCTTTCTCTCTGTGAGTCTGTGTGTGTGTGTGTGTGTGTGTGTCAGTGATGGGTTTCAAAAATTTTTGGAACCTCTTCTGTAGGTGTGGCCTGCTTTCTGGGTCCACTGGTGGAGCCTCTTCTAACCGGTTCGGTAGATTTGACGAACCGTTCTACCGAATAGGTGCGAACTGGCACCTCTGTCGTGCGATTACCTGTTGTGAAAAGCAAAGCCAATGGGGAAGCCAAATTCACTTAACTACCGGGTTAATGATTTATCAACTGCAGTGATTCACTTAACAAAGTGGCAAAAAAGGTTGTAAAATGAGGCAAAACTCATTTAACAAATGTTTCAATTAATAACAGAAGTGTTGGGGTCAATTGTGCTCATAAGTCAAGGAGTACCTGGTGGATCAGTGGCCAAGATGCTGAGCTTGTCGATCAGAAGATTGGAAGTTCGGCGGTTCAAATCCCTAGCGCCATGTAACCGAGCGAGTTCCCGTTACTTGTCCCAGCTTCTGCCAACCCAGCAGTTCGAAAGCATGTAAAATGTAAGTAGAAAAATAGGAAACCTTTTGGTGGGAAGGTAACAGCGTTCTTGTGCATCTTCGGCATTTAGTCATGCAGGCCACATGATTAGAGAGACATCTTCGGACAGTGCTGTCTATTCGGCTTTGAAACGGAGATGAGCACTGCCCCCTAGAGTTGGGAATGACTAGCACATATGTACGAGGGGAACCTTTACCTATATTTGTTTGTTTGTTTGTTTAATTTTTATCAAATTTGTATACTGCCCATCTCACTATCTAAGGTGATTCTGGGTGGCTTACAATAAAACTATATAATATAAGGACAATTGAAATTACAAGGATTAGATAAAAACATTTTTTAATATTGTAATGTTTTATACAAATAATAAACATTACATGGATAGCCGAAACAACATAAGTAGAAGTTGGAGCAGCCTAAAGGCTACGTGTAGATATTCTCTAGCTGTGACTTACATCATTGCCACTTTACACTGCCAGCCTATTCTGGAGAAATGAAATCTAACACTGACATCATTCAGGCATGCAGAAAGTCATCTCTGTAATTACACAGACTTGAAAATATTCGCTTTCAGACTCCTCATTTAGGTGTTCCATGTCAAACAAAATTAGATGTAGTGATTGTAATTGTCTTACTCTAATGGGTTACTTGGTGTCATATGTGGATTTTTGCAGCAATTTGATGACACCTATCTGTAGATGACTAAAGGAAGAGGGCTGATGTGCTGTTAACAGACAGGTTAACAGAGAGATTTATGCTGTCAAAAAAATAAGCTCTATATTTTAAGCAGTTTTACAAAATTGAAAGAATCAGGGGACACCTAATGACATGCCACTAAGACAATGCCCAAAAGCTGCTGTAATGGAATGAATGCTCAGGGCTGGAGATAAATCATCATTTTGGGTGGCTAGACATTCTTCTTACCATTCAAAAGAACATGTGGTCCACCCCCAGAGGCCTTGGTTAAGAGTTTGAGAAAGTTCTACCCATAGTAATCTGTTGTGACTCAGCAGAAGTTTGCTGTGAGTTGAGTCTGGACAGGATTGTTGATCCAGCTGTTGCTCGTTAGTGTCATCTTCTGGAGATAAAAGGACTGATGGTGCCACGCCCTGGTTGCAGAAGTCAACGTTCGTTCATGGTTCGTCGTTCATCGGTCGTGGTTTGTTTGTGAGAGGCACTTGGATAAGTGATTTGCTTTCTGATTCAGAACCCTGATTCAAAGAGACACTTGGAGAAGTGATTTGCTTTCTTTCTATAAACCTGGTTTTGCTGTAAGAGCTCTTTGTTTTTGCGTTCTGCTGCGTAACCTTTTTGCCACAGACTTTATTTATGTTTATTTTGGGCTCGCAGCCAGCTGGGCCAGGACTGATAAGTTATTTCCTTTTAAGTCTGTCTGGACAGTCATCTGTGAACGAGCGAAGAAGGGCGGGTCAGAACAGTAATCTATGAGATAAACTGGCTTCACGAAGGTGAAAGCAATCAAACTGTTCAGATTTCTTTATCTTCTTTCATTTCTTATCTAAAGTAATTCTATTTGATATTTTTAAAGATGATCAAAAAGCAAAAAGAAAAACAAAAGTATTACTAAGAGAATAATTTACAATCATTATGAAATTAAATTAAGACATAATTTCCAAGGTATATTAGTATAGTTCTGATATTAGAACACCTTGTGTCAGTTTAGAACAGTTTAGAAATATTAAATCAAGTCAGTATACAATGATTAACAATGAAAAATTGTATGATATGAATTATATCTCAAAATAAGAGATTATAATCATGTCTGTCTCATCTAGAGTTCTATTTCCAATTTAGCTAATCAGACAAAAGTGTTAAGCCTTATGTTAAAGAAAGTTTGGATAGAGTACAAGTTTTATATGTAACAATATAATCTAGTGAAAGTTAAATTGAGTTCTGTATCAGATTTGTTTTTAGATACAATTTTTTTTACATTAATCCATACTCCCACAAACTTAATTAGCCATTCTTCTATACAAAGTAATTATATGTGAATTCCAAAAGAAGCATAAAGCATCTCTTATGAAGAAAAGGATAAGGAAAAATCTCAGACCTAGTGATAGACTGAAAAAATATAAATATCTTGTTTGAAGCTGTTGTTTTGGATATCAAGACTATTTGGAGAAATAAAATGATAAATGAACGCTGACAAGAGAAGATGTAGATCCTAAAAAGCTCTAACAAAAACTGTTCCTTTTAGGAAAAAAAAGTCTGCATTGTAAGTATAAGAAGCAAAATAAATGTGTTACTAATGCCAGAGAAATGGATCTGGATTTTTTTAAAACCAATTATATCATAATGAAAGCATAGTTAGAGAACCTGAAAGAGGTAGTTTTTGAAACCTGAATAAATAAGATGTAGCAATTGGTTATTCATGTGTAATGTAGCACAGTTGCAGCAATTTGATGCGCTTGTGTTACTAACAATATGGACACAGGCATGTTATTTGAAGAACTTGTTTTGTCAAACCAATATATATATTGCAATGCTCTGGAAGCACGAAGCCTGAAGCATGATGACTGAGACTTCGTCGAAACATCGCCAAGACACCTCCAATTTTACGGGGGAGAAACCCGAATAACCAAAGACCTACATATATATTTGGAGTCGTTCTCTGTAGCTCAAATGGTTAACTCCCTGCCTGGGAGGCAATGGAGCACAGGTTCGATTCCCAAACTTGGGTATGGCTAGCTGATGAGAGCTAAATAGCTTGAAATAGATCTATACTAGTCTCCCATACATACATACATACATACATACATACATACATACATACACACACACACACACACACACACACACACACCAGGGTGTTGACCAACACACACACACACACACACACACATATATGGTTCGAATCCCAGTAAGGGTATAGTGGCTAGCTGATGAGAGCTAAATAGCTGAAATAGATCTATACTAGTCTCCCTTTATTTATTTATCAGTACAAATACAACACAAATGTAACAAAGGCAACAGTAAAACTTTGGGTTTCTGTCTGGCTGGTCTCTTGTGATGAGCCGATAGACAGAGAAAGGAAGCAGTAGGCTTCCTCCCATATTTGGGCATATCAGGGGTTGTGACACTAATACATGCCTATTTCCCTGGTTCAGCTGATAAAGGAGGAGAACCTTGTGGCTTAGTGGTTAACACATCTGCCTAATATGTAATACAGCCCAGGTTCAAATCCCAGTAAGGGTGTGGCTAGCTGATGAGAGCTAAATAGCTTGAAATAGATCTATACTAGTCTCCCTTTATTTATTTATCAGCACAAATACTATATCTGTACTAAATAACATGAATGATGTGCTCGTACTTTAAAGAAAATAACATGAGCTATTTCTATCCAGACTTCTGTATTTTCTTATAACAATAATTGATTTTTCTCTTTCCAAATTGGTATTCTCTCCCCCTCAAAAAGCAATGATAAGAGTACCGGGTACTGGTAATCAGTGGTGAGATTCTACCATTTCGGACCGGTTCACCCCAAACTGGTAGCTCTGACAATCAGCTGGGAGTGAACCGGTTCCTTCCCATGATCAAGTGGACCCACTCACCTTGTGCCTTACCTACATTTATGTTCTCAGCTGACTCACACAACAGAGTGGATTGCCACACCTCAACTATTTCTGTTCCAAGCAGCAATCCGGAAGGTGAGTATTCTCTAAACTGAACACACCAGATATGGGTTTCAGCTGGTCCAGTCCGGTATACACAGACCAGTGCCAGAAATATGGCATGTGTTTGCATACTGGGGCCCTCCAGAGGCCATTGTACTGGAATGGTCCCTTCCCTGGCCTGCCCCACTTCTTCCCGCACTGCAGGTGCAGGAAAAGGGAAAGATGTTCTACCAAGGCAATAACACCCTCGGATCACAGTGAGGTGAAGCGCCCTCAGGCATATTCTGCTGATCTTGGGCAGCCAAGGCAGGGGAGCAGGTGGGTGGGAAGCCCAGAAGTCCTGGCAAGAAGGGGAGGGGGCACCTGGCGGGTGGTGGGTGCAGCTCCCTTTCAGCCTCCAAAGCCACACATAGCCCGCTCAGGTCCCAGAGATGCTTTCCAGTCAGCCACCAATTTATAAACAGAAATTAACCATCTCTTTTAACCTTTCCATTTCAATGAGAATTTAAGAAGTTTTAGAAAAAAATTCTCATTGAATGGAAAAGGTCATGTGGTGGTGGTATGCGGGCTGCTGACTGACCCAGCACCTGGCCAGGGTGATGGGGCTGTCCTGGAGCATACTCCTAGCGGGAAGGGGCGCCAGGAGAAAGCGTGGCTGTCAAAGCCTAACTGCAACCAGCAATGGAGCCAAAGAGAGCGGCCCGCCCAGCAGAACTGGTGTGTCCCCAGGATTGGTGGGCTGGGGGGAAGTTGTACGGCTTGAAGGTCACAGGGGTTGAGCTCGGTACCTGTATCGGTCAGCAACCGGCAGCCCACAGCTCTCGGAGGAAGGAGGTAGGGGAGCAAACACCAGGCCTCATCTCTGCCTCCTTCCTGTTGGAGCTGGCTTGGGGACAGCTAGTCTTTCCTGCCACTGCACCCTTCACTCTCCTTCCACCTTGAGGTTCTGCCGGCAGGGTGCCTCCATTTTGCTCCCACAAGACTGGGTGCAGTGGAACATACAGCAAAGATGCATCCATGTCTACTATTACTATCACCACCACCAGCAACGGGGTGGGGGGGTTAGCTAATTTATCACTGACATGACAACATTTTGATCTACACATCTTCCTTGGAAGTAATTTTTTTTTAAATCCATGTTGCTTTCGGATGCATCAGTGAAACTCATAATAGTGATCACAGAAACAGATTTAATTTTAGAGTTGCAGTTAATTTAGCTTGGTGAAGCAGCTTCTTCTTTCTGTTTCAAGAACCAAAATGGAGACAAGTAATGAAGTTATTTCTCCAAACACATTACCAGCAGGGGCGGGATCCTACAAGTAGCAGTGGTGGATAATTGGTTGTATGAGCAAATCATCTGCCTCCTCCTCTTCTTTCAGGGTCAGAGGAGGATCGAATGTGGCAGCCTGGCCCCGGCCGCATTTTCCCAAACCCAGACAGCGCTACTCCCACCTCCCGGTGCCTGAGCTGCAGCAAGAAAAGCGCCACTTCAGCAGCGCAAATCTCCAGCCAGGCTGTAAAGCACAGGGAAGCAGAAAGCAGCCACACCAACAGAAGCAGAGACCCGCCACCACTGCTATTCCGCTGTTGCTGCTGGTGGTGATAGTAATAGTAGACATGGACGCATCTTCGCTGTATGTTCTACCACACCCTGTCTTGTGGGACGGTGAAATGGGAGGTGCCCCACTGGCAGAGCCTTTGGGTGGAAGGCGAGGTGAAGGGTGCAGTGGCAAGAGAAGTGGCCATTCTGAAGCCAGCTCTCAAGGAAGAAGGCAGAGATGAAGCCCAGGGCTTGCTTCCCAGCCTCCTTCCTCTGAGAGCTGCAGGCAGCAGGGAAAAACAGGCTTCTTGCCAGCCTCCCAGCTGGCAAAACAGAAATTTTCACCAAGTGGAAGGTATGTGTGTGAGAGAGAGGGGGAGGGGGAGAGAGAGACAGAAAGAGAAGAGAAAGCAAGAAGGAAGGAAGGGAGGGGAGGGAGAGAGAAAAAGATAGAAAGAAAAAGAGAAGAAGGAAAGAGAAAGAAAAAAAGTTGAGAGAGAGACACAAGAAAGGAAGGAAAGAAAGAAAGAGAGAGAGAAAAAAGAAAGAAGGAAGGAAGGGGAAGGAAGAAAGAAGGAAGGACAGGGGTTAGAGAAAGGAAGGAAGGAAGGAAGGAAGGAAGGAAGAAAGAAAAGGAACAAGAAAAGAGAACTTTTGATCACAATGAGCCCAAAATATTGGTTGCTAAGCAAGAGCTTTTTGAAATGAGTTTCATCACTTTTTACAAGTTGGCCACTCCTACTTGGTACATGACCTCCAAGCCATGCCCACAAAATAGGCCACATCTACAGAATAGGTTCTAAAAAATGTTGAAACCCACCACTGGTGCACATGCCTGCAGCAAAATGGACGCTCAGTTACCAGTTGTTAAACCAGTAGGATCCCACCCCGCTGTTAACGTGTTTGGATAAATAACTTCATTATTTGCCTCCATTTTGGTTCTTGAAACAGAAGAAAGGCTGCTTCACCAAGCTAAATTAACTGCAACTCTAAATTAAATCTGTTTCTGTGATCACTATTTATGAGTTTCACTGATGCATCCGAAAGCAACATGTTTTTAAAAAAATTACTTCCAAGGAAGATATGTAGATCAAATGTTGTCATGTCAGTGATAAATTAACAAGACGAGAATTAAGTATAGCCATAGCAATAGAATTTAGACTTACATAATGCTTTATAGTGCTTCACAATCCTCACTAAGCAGTTTATAGAGTCAGCCTATTGCCCCCAACAATCTGGGGTCCTCATTTTACCCACCTCGGAAAGATGGAAGGCTGAGTCAACCTTGAGCCAGTGAGATTTGAACTGCCAAATTGCAGGCAGCCGGCAGGCAGCAGAAGTAATTTGCAGTACTGCACTCCAACCACTATGCCACCATGGCACAGATATCAATCAAATTGAATCAAAGCTTCGCCCATTACAATTTCTTGTAGCAATATCAGTTATGGTCAGTTATGTTGTGATTCATTACATTAGAACCCCATGCGGTTGTCGGATACGTGTAACAAAATGTGATTCCCCCCCCCTGCCCATATATATTTAGTCTTGAAAAGCTTTGTTGCTTTTCTGGTAGGTGATTTTATAGCCATCTTTCTTCCATCCGTTGGAGTACAAATGGAGTACCATTTGATTTCCTCACTTTCTCACTTGTTGAATTCCATGCTATTTTTGTAAGTACTCCCACTGCACTCAGCAGAAGAATGGCAATATATCTACTCATCCCACCAGGTCAGGCAGGGGAGATATTGTCAGGCCAAAGAACCAAGAATGACATGTGGAGTTACTTCTGAATAGTTCCTTATTGCTGTTTGCCGATAACAGAATCTTGCCAGAGTAAAGCAATTTTCTGCATTAACTATAGATGTACTCTGTGAGTTCTTAGGGAGGATCCAACCTTGCTCTCTTCCTGCCTACCTGACATTCCAAGGTCTGATATGTCTTTGCCCTCTGATAAAGAGTACCTTCCTCCTGTAAGCCCATATTACTTTTCACCACAAGTATGCTGCAGTTCCCATTTCCAAAGGAATTCCTTTTGGTTGGACCTAGGCAATATGCTTTTTCTGCTGTGACCCCACTCTCGAGAACAGGGGTGACAAACTCAGGGCCCATGGGCCGGATCTGGCCTGTGGGGTGCTTAGGTCTGGCCCATGGGGCCGGCCTGGAAATAGCAAAGGACTGGCTGCGGTGTATCTGCTAACGAAAACACACACAGACACACACCAGTGCCCCGTTTTGGCTGGCAGAATGCTACAGAAGGCATCCGTCCCATCTGTTGTCGGTCCCATCTGGCTGGCCCGCAGAGGACAACTGCAATGCTGATCCGACCCCCTCAAAGAAATCAGTTTGACATCCCTGCTCTAGAAGATCTTTCCACCTGAGGTGATGTTATCCCAATATCTGATAGCTCTCTAGAGGCCTTCAAAATGTGACGTTCTCACCAAACTTGGAAATCTGAAGTGAGGTTAGCCCCACATCTGTTAGCTCTCTAGAAGTCCTTTAAAACATGGCTTCCTCAAAGTGCCTGTAGAAGATTGTATATTTGTTCTGCTTTCTTATTGTTATTTTATATGTGTATACTTAATATGTTTATTTTATTTATTATTGTTTTTCGATTGTTGCAGAGTTTTTAACTGTTGTGTCATACACTGCTCAGGGCCATGTATTTGTAATACATACAATATGTACTATATAATATGCTAGATAAATAATTAATAAATAATATTCTTGAGTGGGATGCTTCAGGCAGAGCTTTATGACCCCAACATATGAGAAAAGGTTAAAATGATTTGCATCATTATAAAAACACTTTGGAAATATAAATATAGGAAACAAATCAATTGTTTTTTTTTTTTATTTAAAAAAAGCATAATTTTATTTTAAATTTCCCTAATGCACTTGATTTTAAATCAGTTTCTTTTCATTTCTTGCACCTGCTGCATGAATTGAATGCTGAGTGGATAACAATTAATAGGCACTGAAATCAGAGTGATTTAAGTTAAACTATGAATAACTTTTACACAGATGCCAAAGTAAGTCCCACTGAGGTCAGTTTTAATAGATTGCATAAATCAAATTAAAATGTTTAACTTTAAGCCTTTTTTTTTTTAGTAGAGCTATCAAATGTGAGATAACAAAACTCTAGATGACCACTAGATGATAGCAAAGAGATACAGAAAATTAATTATTTGCTTTCATCTGGTTGTTATCCAATTATTTTTAGTCCAAATCTGATAGTTCAATTTTTGAATTATGATTTAGTCTTCAATTTGACTCACAATCTGGGATTGGTAAAAACTTAACAGTTCAAGTCCTAACCAAGGATTTAAGAGCTGTTAAGGTAACATCTGAGTACATAGGTGTTGTAGTAGTAGTAGTAGTAGTAGTAGTAGTAGTAGTAGTAGTTGTTGTTATTATATGATGTGGTTAAACTTTGGTGAGATTTGGGGCTGGTTGGTAACTCAACAGCTCGAGTCCTAACCTAGGAGCTGTTAAGGTAACGTCGGAGGATATAAGCTGTTCCAAGTAGGGTGGATTTTGTAGGTATTGCTCCAAGGGCTCCAATTACAATTGGGACAACATACGATTTCTTTTTCCACAGTCGCTGAACTTCAATTTGCAAGTCCGGTACTTTGTGATTTTTTCTGCTGTTTATCTTCAATTCAATTTTCTTTTCAACTATTGTTATGTCAGCTGTGTTGTGGGCCAAGTGCCTGACAGTCTGAATTCTGAAGTCCCACAAAATCTTGACTTTCTCATTCTCTAAAACCTTCTGAACCTGATGTTCCCAGTGGTTTTCGCTGTACTCAAATCCAAATTTTTGGCACAATTTCCAGTAAATGATCTTAGCAATGCGGTCATGGCGTTGTAGGTAGTCAGTTTGTGAAATTTTGTTGCACCCACTGATCAAGTGGTCAACTGTCTTGTCTTTCTCATTACAGAGGCGGCATTTGCTGTTGGTGGTACAGTTTGTGGCTAAGGCTTGTTCTTGAGCTGCCAAAATAAAACCTTCTGTTTCTTTTTTCAGTGCTCCTGATCTTAACCAGATCCAAGTTAGCTTTTGGTCAGCTTTGCCTTCAATACTTTTCAAGTATTGGCTGTGCATAGCTTTTTTTTTTCCAATTTTCAGTTCGCTTCTCAATTACTTCTTTCTTATATTCAGCTTTTGACTTAGTTGTCTTTAAAAGGCCTCCTTTATTTACTTCCTTCATCATTGGTTCTTCACTTTTCTGGATGTAATCATTTAAGCTGTGTTTTTCTTCTTCCACAGTTGTTGTTGTTGTTGTTGTTAAATTATTAATGTACTTTATTCATTAAACATGAAACTCAGTCAACTAAACATTTGAAAATGTATCACACATATCATTGACTGGCACTGATAACTGATAGGGGTTGCTGCCAGCATCCTATACAATACAATAGCAGAGTTGGAAGGGACCTTGGAGGTCTACTAGTCCAACCCCCTGCCTAGGCAGGAAACCCTATACCATTTCAGACAAATGGCTAGCCAACATCTCCCAGGGTGGGAGAATGGAACCGGACCATGCAAGCAGTGACCAGGGACATGTGTGCTGATCCACCACTCACACAAGCTGAGCTCTGTGTATGCACACATGAACGTCTACCAGTCATTCCTATGGCTCGGTTCTGAATGGGCCATGGCCCACTAGTGGGACGCATCCCAGGGTTTGGGCCCCGCAATCTACAACATGGGAGATTTGCCTATAGATAAAATACTACTACAGCAAGCATAGGAATCAGAATTACAACGTCAAAACCTACTAAGATTGCCAAGAGCCTTTCTAATCCCAAAAAAACCATTACTGTAAACAAATAAGCTATTACAGGTTACCGTTTCGTTTTGCATTTTTGTAGATTTTTAATAGGAAAAGAAAAGAACTTTTTCAAAAGTCAAGTGGGCATCAAGGGAGCATCTTGGTGCCTGAAGACATCATATTGCCTACACTTTAGTCTGCCACTAAGAACACGCTGTGCTACTTTAGCCTGTATTAACACATTGGCAGAGCAGCCTCCAGAGTCTCGTCTCCTTAGTATGTCTGCTGTGGGCAGTCTGAGCATCATCATCTCTTTCGGTGCTTTGGCATCTGCTGCAGTCAAAAAGAAGAAGATGCACTGGATTAAGGTAAGGTGAGAGGGCAGAGAAACATCTTGGCTCTCCTCCAAGACACCTCAGTAGAGTCCATAATTCTGGTACCTGCATTCCTCTCTTGAGATCAAAGGTTCCTCTTTAACATTTCCATGTCGTGGCTGCTGGAGACTGAGCGATCCCACTGTGTCGCCAGACATACTCATGTTTCTCATTAGATGATGATTGATTAAGCTTGTAATTTAGATAAAAAGATCAATCATTCATGAAAAAGGATTTACCAAGAAAGAACTGCAAGGGACACCCACCCTCGCACAAAAAAAGGGAGAGGGTATGGGCAAGGAATTAAGGAAAAGATTTTCCAAGGGTACTTTAATTTACTTTAATTTAAGTAAATCAAATTGCTTCCTCTCCATATCCTTTTGTTTATGCTAGTCGTTTTTTTTTCCCTTTGATTTGTTCATATTCAGCGTCGCATTTTGGCATAATGCTATTTGCATATATTAGCATCCACTTTTTTTCAGCACCTAGCCTACCTCCAATCTGAGAAGCAGATAGAAACTTTTATTTTCTATTGTTATAAAGTATTATAAAATACAAAATGCAAAATAGCAATAGCAGTTAGACTTATATACCGCTTCATAGGGCTTTCAGCCCTCTCTAAGCGGATTACAGAGTCAGCATATCGCCCCCACAGTCTGGGTCCTCATTTTACCCACCTTGAAAGGATGGAAGGCTGAGTCAACCCTGAGCCGGTGAGATTTGAACCGCCGAGCTGCAGAACTAGCAGTCAGCTCAAGTGGCTGCAGTACTGCACCCTACCCGCTGCGCCACCTCGGCTCAAAGTAAACCAAAGAGCAGTGAGAGGGAAGGAGAAAAGAGGAAGAGACGTGAGGAAAGATAGGGGAAAGAAAAGAAAAAGAAACATTGACTTTCGACTCTCTGTGTTGCAGTAGAATAAGGCATTAGCATCAAATCACAGCTTTTTGCTTTTCCATAATAGTATGAACAAGTCATTTCTATAAACATCTATCAGTCTCATCTGTAAAACCCAAAGTCAAAATTACATTCTTTTCCACCTCAAGCACAAAGTTCAGAAGTGGTTTCCAAAAGTACTTCTATTCTTTTCTTTAATCAGAGTTGTCAATTTTACCATTTCAGCCAACCCTATCAACTTCTGCAACCATTCTTCCATGGTAGGTATCAAAGTCTCCTTCCATTTTTGCGCATACAACAATCTTGCTGCTGTCAACATATATAATAACAAAGTTCCAATTTTTTTCTCCAGTTCTTTTTCCATTGGATCCAAAAGGAAAAGTTCTGGTTTCATTTTCATCATCATTTTCAGAAATTCTGTATTAAAATATGAATCATACTCCTTTTTTTTTTTTGCTTTATCACATATCCATAGATGAGAAAAAGTCCCTTCTTTATTTTTACATTTCCAACATACAGCAAGTTTTCTTCACTAAGACTTATTTCTTCATTTTTCCATTCCATCATAATCATAACTGATTATCAGTATCAAGGCTGATACTGGAGAAGTTCTAATACCTTGAAAGGACCCAGTAATCAGATATAGAGCACAACATTGCTAACATAATTGTTGTGGCCCAGCAGGAGCCGTTGGAGCTGCCACCAGACTCCGACAGTGAGGCACCTTATGAGTCGGCTCTGGAGGATGTGGAGGACCCTGGACAGGGTTCCGACTCTGGGCAGGGCGCAGAGAGACTGGTTGGCCACCAGGTGGCACCTGAGCCTTGGACCAGTGGGGGAGGAGACAAAGGAGAGTGATCCAGAAGCCAGCAATGAGTTGTTCCTGGATGCACGCCATCGACGAGCTACTAGGCGTCAGGAACAATTACGCAATTACAGGAGGTGATTGTACTCAGCTGGTGGTCATTAGGCTCCTCTCCAGTCTATAAAAGCTACTTGTGCACATGGCTCTCTTTGCAGAAGTCAACGCAGGATTGAATGTCGGAGGACAGTACTGTGAGCTTGGCAGGCTGGGTTGCTGCCAAGCCTTATCTGTGTTTATTGCTGCCTGAGTTTGAGTTGCTGCCAAGGTCCTTATCTGTTTGTTCTGCTTGGCTTTCAGCCACCAAGGTTTTGGTGTTTTGCTAATTAAAGTACATTACATTAAAGTACCTTACATGTACTTTAATTAGCAAATGTACATTAAAGTACATTTGCTAATTAAAGTACATTAAAGTACATTGTCTTGTCATTCATTACTGGACGGAGGAGGGGGTCATAACACATAATGTAACATAATGTAATGTAATGTAACATTAACAACTACCTGACAAACCCCCAAAACTTTAAGTTTACTGTCGATGTCACCCCATTCCTAAGAGGTCTTTAAAGGGTGTGCATAAGCGTACCAGTGTGCCTATCATCCCTGCCCTAATAGTCCCTTGTATTCGTATTCATTTCATGTATTCATAATCATGTTTATACTTATATCTGTTATCTAATTCATGCTTAGCAAAATAAATAAAATTAAAAATTAAAAAATAAAATAAAATAAGTATTCTTATTTCTAGACAACAAACTCTGTAATTTTTTTTCACAGCTTTATTCCAGAATGGTGGAAAAGTTTCCTATCTTCTTGCTGAGGATACCACAGGGTGATTACCATGAAAGTGAAATTCTGGGGTTCTAGAAGGCTAAATCACATTTCATTCTAATGTGCCTGCTTATTTGTTTGGATTGCAATCTTGTCCATCGTGATTTATAAATCATCGCTTATGTTTTCATGTGAACTCATCAAATGGTGGTTTATTGACTAAACTATTGTCAAATCAAGGCTTATCATGATACATGAGTCAGACTGTAGTGTTGAATTAATATTCTGATGCTTGGAAGCAAGGGAAGTCTCTGTCTAGTTTTTGAAAATACCTTGCTGGTTCCAGAAAGTTCAGTATACTTCAAAGAAAATCTCAGCTGAACATTTTGATACTCTCTCATAATTTGCAGAATCTTCCAACTCTCTGACAAGGGGCATAACATTGGTAAGTCTCTCTCTCTCTCTCTCTCTCTCTCTCTCTCTCTCTCTCTCTCCTCCCTCCCTCCCTCCCTCCCTCCCTCCCTCCCTCCCTCCCTCTCTTGCTCTCAGTCCACTCTGTGTGTATCTCTCTCTGTCTGTTTCTCTCTCTGTGTGTGTGTCTGTATGTGTGTGTGTCTGTCTGTCTGTCTGTCTCTTTATTTCTCTCTCTGTGTGTGTGTCTCTGTCTCTCTCTCTCTCTCTCTCTCTCTCTCCCTCTCCCTCTCCCTCTCCCTCTCCCTCCCTCCCTCCCTCCCTCCCTCTCTCAGTCTCACTCTGTGTGTGTGTCTCTCTGTCTGTTTCTGTGTGTGTGTGTGTGTGTGTGCGCGTGTATGTGTCTGTATGTGTGTGTGTATGTGTGTGTGTGTGTGTGTGTGTGTGTCTGTCTCTTTATTTCTCTCTCTGGGTCTCTGTCTCTGTCTCTGTCTCTCTCTGTCTCTGTCTCTCTCCCTCTCTCTGTCTCTTTCTCCCTCCCAGTTGCAATAGTTTTCTTCACTTCTGCCATGCTAGAGATACTGAGAACAATTAATGGAAATAACTTTCCACCACAAGCTGTCACAGCTTCAGTATAATAACAACAATAATAATATACAGTATTTCTTAACAATTATCAGTTGAACTCTATCCACAGCGTATCCTCATCCTGCAGTGAAGAACAGTAAAAATTCATGGCTTACAAAAACATGTATCTTTATTTTACATTGATTTATTTTTGTAGCTATCCGCAATGAAATCATGCTATGTGCTTCTGTATAAATTCTACCATATTTAATCATTGTTATGCCAGCCTTGTACACCAGTGCATTTCTTTACAAGACATCTTGAGACAGCCAGGACCAGCAGCATCTATTTCCTTTCTCAAAGGCAACTGACATTAGTTACAATTTTATAAAGGTTGTTTGTAATTGCAGTACAGGCTGTGGTTTCATGAACACGAACACTGACTCAAATGCAGCAGGTGAGTAGATCCAATTTATTTTAACATTTCATGATTTAAATACCACAATGGCAGCGTCCACATATCATACTAAGTCAACAGCAGGTAAATCTGAGTTAATGCGCTCTATGACGCAAGGCGGTATTTGCACAACTCCCAGTTCAAACTGAGACTTCTGTGATCCCAAAGGTGGGTTCCTACCAGTTCGCACCAGTTCGGTAGAACCGGTTCGTCAAATCTACCGAACCGGTTAGAAGAGGTTCCACCAGAAAGCAGGCCACACCTACAGAAGAGGTTCCAAAAAATTTTGAAACCCACCACTGACACATACATACATACACACAGACAGACAGACTCACACAGAGAGAGAAAGAGAAAGAAAGGAAGAAAGAAAAAAAGAAAAAAGAAAAAAGAAAGAAAGTGAGAGAGAGATGAAAGAAAAAAGGAAAAAGGGACAGAGAGACAAAAGGAAGGAAAGAGAGAGAGAGAGAGAGAGAGAGAGAGAGAGGGAGAGAGAGAAAGAAAACACATGGCCGGCAGGCCACTCCCACCAGATCACATGACCAGCAAGCCACTCCCACAAAGGAGGCCACACCCACAGAGTAGGTTCAGAAAATTTTTGAAACCCACCACTGTGTGACCCCCAAAATATTCCTGTTTGGCAGCAGGTGAGAACAAAAAAGAATGAAGAACATACCAGCTCCAAATATTTCCAAAAGAATGGGATTCAGTACATTACACAATGGCTAAGAAATCAAACCATTAGTCAAGTTATTCTATTGTGGGGTTTGATGTAGTATTTAATAACAATTGTTGGTGATCTAAATACATAGTATACTACATAGTATACGGGTGAGCTCCCGTTACTTGTCACAGCTTCTGCCAGCCTAGTGGTTCGAAAGCACGTAAAAATACAAATAGAAAAATAGGGACCACTTTGGTGGGAAGGTAACAATGCTCTGTGCGCCTTCGGCATTGAGTCATGCCGGCCACATGACCACGGAGACGTCTTCGGACAACATTAGTTCTTCCACTTAGAAATGGAGATGACCACTGCCCACTAGAGCCGGAAACGACTAGCAGGGGAACCTTTACCTTTTATAACGAATCACAATTTTAAAAGCCTGTCGAAAGTAGCAAATGATAGATTGTATCACTTAAATGAGAAAGCTTATCACGTTGTCATTTAGTTCCTAGTGACCTCAAAATGGCAGTGCCAGCTGCAGACTCCCTAGATATTTTTTGCAAGGTGAGTATAACAATAAAACAAGCTATTTTTAAGCTGTTTGGGAGCTGCTGCCCTTTGAACAATTCATTTGAATTTATAGTCACACATGGTATAAAAAGAGGTGATTCATTGTTGATAGTCTCCTTCAAACCTATTACTCAGGGAAAGCATAGCCTTAAAAACTAGAATCCAAAAATTCTGAATGTGGCCTGCCAGAAAACCAAGATGATAAAATGTTGTTTAGAGCTTTATTAGCGAAACCTGGGGTCTTTTATTTGCTTTATGCTGGATTGCATTGGTGGTTTTATAGAAAGGGACTCCTAAATCAATGGCATGATGTAAAGGAAATTCTGCTTGCAGTTTATCTGAATAATATGTAGAATGGTGTCAGATCACTGAAACAGTAAAAATGTGAAATCTATTTGATCCCCAATAAATCAGTTATAGCATAAAAATTTTAATACAAAAAAAATAAGAAATAATACAAGTATTATCAATAGTAAAATACATATTTAATCCAGAAAAAAATATTAATTGCCAACTCCTTCCCTAGGAAAATTAACATTCTACTTCTCTCTCTCTCCTTTATACTCTAGAAATGTAAGGGTCTTCTACGAACTTGTTAAAATTTGGGGGGGGGGTTGAAAGACTCTTGGAGGATGTGACAATATATTAAGCAATCACTATTTTCATTACATTGATATTGCTTTATCTTTCCTGTTTTACTTATTGCTATATATTCATTTCAGCCCTATTTGGATGGAAAGCATATATAAATTATATGAAGATAAATAATATTTAAACCTAAAGAAAGGTTCATATCTTTGCTTCACATTTTTTTTAGAAAAATTAGATGACTTTTAGGATTAGATGAAAAGTTATAAATCCACAAAGGAAAATTTTAGCCTAAGACTTTGACAGTTCCACCAAATAAGGGTCATTTTCTAATAATATATTGTTCTCCTTCTTGGTTTAAAACATTTTAATCAGACTGCATTTTTCATTCAGAGCTCAGATTCTTTGTTGAAGATACCATGTTACCCGAAAATAAGATAGGGTCTTATTTTCTTTGGACCCCTGAAATAAGCACTTGGTCTTATTTTTGAGGAGGTCTTATTATTTTTAAGGTGTAGGAGGTGGCGAGATTGGTCACTTCATGGTTGCTGCTGTGTTGCAATATTTTTGGGAAGGGGTTATTTTCAGGGGAGGCCTTATTTTAGCACATGCGTTCAAAAGCCTGATTGGGCTTATTATCCGGGAAGGTCTTATTTTGGGGAAAACAGGTAGAACTTGGAAATTCAAACTTCTTCTAGAGTTCACTGAAACACTCCTGTCTCATTTTCAAAACTGTGCATTTTTCAGCTGGATAGAAACTCCTTATGTCTTCTTAAAAAGCAGTTTTTGGCTTAGCCATGGCTCCTGTTCAGTCAGGCCGCAATTCTTCAAAACAAGAATTTCTGCTTAATTTGGCCTACAGTTTATTAAGGTCCTGGCAGGCCTCAGTTCTCCAATTATACCTAGTCTTTCTCAGAGCATGCTTAAAGCATGAGTTTGAATCAAAATCCATTTGATCCAGATCTCAGCAGATCCTACTGTTATTTCCTACTCATTACTCAGAGCATTAAGAAGAGCTGCATTGGTTAGAATGCAGTATTGCAGGGTAACTCTGTGCTCTGCCAGGAGTTCGAATCTCACTGGCTCAAGGTTGACTCAGCCATCCACCCTTCCAAGTTCAGTAAAATGAGGAGCCAGATTGTGGAGGGTAATATGTTGATCCTGTAAACTGCTTAGGGAGAGCTGTAAAGCACTGTGAAGTGGTACGTAGGTATCAGTGCTATTGCTATTAAAAAGTGAGTTATAATCAAGATTCCAACTTTATGGAGTTACATACAAATCCATCCTCATATTAAATTAATATACAGTGGTATACAGTGTGGCCTATTTCTGATTAATGGAATCATGTGCATTGAATGCCATGTTCCAACGTATGAAAATATGTCATGCTTAATCAGGTATCCCAACTCAACTTTTAATCCCTTAATTAGGTACTTTAGTTGTCCAGGGACCCTCCTTCCATATAGAATTTCTCATAGGTAACTCCTGTCGAGATTCATTGAGGGGAGATGGTAACAGTATGTAGAGTTTACAGTGGCAGATTAATCCACATAGCCCAGACCCTGTCCACATAAATATGGATAAACTCATATGTACTGGTTGCATTTGTCAAAAAGAATTTGTGTCATTTCTTCTTATTCTCTTGGCAATACCACTCCACAAATATGCTGCTGGAAAGTCTAAAAATTAGTAGAGCTACAAAGTTTTTAAATACTTAAATACTTTACATCTAATCTCCATAACTACAGTTAAGGAGTATGGCATGTCTGTTTTCTAAACAATGGATGAGAATCAATTAATTTGCTACTTTCACATTTACATTGGCTATTACAAAGATATTAGAGAAAGTAAAATGAACTTCTAAATGATTCACTTAGATAGAAAACAAAGCCGTTGTGAGAAAACAGTGAAATGGACACTACATAAATGCATTTGTTAAGGAATAGTCCTTTTCATTATATTCTTGCAAACTAAGGGATATCTAAACTCTGTGACTGATAGATTTAAAAAGAACAACAAATGTATTTGCATTGATGGTTCAAATAACAGGAATCCGAGTATGCGTAAACTGTACTTAGTTTAGCATTATATTCAAAACTGATAAGCTATAGACATAAATTTCCCATGACTCGACAATTGCGCGATAAACATATGCCGACGACAAAACCACGACGACAAAACAGCGATGTCATAATCGCGCCCACAAATTTGCAACGTCAAAATCACGCCGACAAAACTGTGATGGCAACCACAATAAAATTGAAAAAATTTCATGGTTAGGGTTAGAGTTAGGGTGAGGGTTATAACGTACATATGCACAATTTTGTCATCGCGCATTTGTTGGCGCGCTATTGTCAAAAATCAATTAGAGGTTTTGACGTCGCGGTTTTGTCCGTCACGGTTTTGTTGGCGCGCATATGTCTATTGCGCATTTGTCTATTGCGCATTTGTCGGTGAACCAAATTTCCAACTTCATCAAAAGTACAATATTTTAAAATGTATGATTATATACATTAGGACATATCTTAATATTGTACATGTCTTCAGCTCCCCTACTTGTTCTTGATTATTACCTCACATTATTTTAGAATTCAAAATAGGAGGGAACATAAAAAGAACAACACCTCTAAGATTTATCAGTTGATTGCATTATTTACATTATTTGTATTATTTATTTGAAGGGGGAGAGTCTGACTATGGATCATTTTCTCAGAGATAATTCCTTTCACTTCCTGTCACCAAGAAAGCTGTTATCTCCAAAGATAGACAGTAAATAGATGAATGGAGAGAGAACAATTTGGGACATTGTTATAGAGAATCTTCAGATTCACACAGTTTGCCCTCTCAGGAAATTGTCTCATACATGGGGCAGCTACTATTTCAAATGCAAAAATGTACATCTATTCCCTGCAGATTATTCACTTTTGTGCCATTTCTGGCCCAGTTTGACGCTTTAGTATTGTAGATATTTAGCAAGACCATGAGGACAGGCCCAATGGAGACAATTTTCAACCATAGACACAATCCAAAGGAATACTTAGAATGTTTTTTTTCTCCGAATCTATACAATAGTCAGCATGTGGAGGATAAACTATTCATTTAAACATCCTTTGCAGCAATGTTGCAAACTAGAACATATACTTCAGTTATTTAATTTCCTCTCCAATTGTTCAGAGTCACGTTTTAAAGCATGGTTTTCTGAGTATCACCAGTATAGGTGAGGAACTTGTTGAGCCTTTTTAGGCTCAACAAGTTCTTTGGAACCACGAACAAGATTGACTAAAATCCCTGCCCCTGCTGGTCATGTGGGACTGGTTGAATGGCCTGGATATCCAATAGGTGTTGGATAGCTGTTTGCATGAGGCCTCATTTCATTGTGTCCTTTGATATGGGGCAGCATATAAGGAAACTCAGAGGTGTGGAGATAACTCAAGAGCGAGACCCGGCCTCACTGTATTTAAAACCCAGGTGTCCAATGTGGTACTGATGGGCAAAAAGACTGTGGGAGCCACCAATGGGAAGGTCGCACCTGCAGCAGAGGTGGGTTCCTACCAGTTCGCACCTATTCAGTAGAATCGGTTCATCAAATCTACCAAATCGGTTAGAAGAGGTTCCACCAGTGGATCGGAAAGCAGGCCACACCTACAGAAGAGGTTCCAAAATTTTTTGAAACCCACCACTGGTCCTTGGATATGATTATTCTACACTACCATGCTCATATTTATAAAACTCAGTGCCTCTGTGAAAGGTAAGGATAACTACTGTGTTTGTTTGTTTGTTTGTTTGTTTGTTTGTTTGTTTGTTTGTTTATTTATTTATTTATTTATTTATTTATTTATTTAATTTGTATGCTGCCCACTCTCAAAGAGACTCAGGGCGGCTTACAAGTAAAAAAGGGAAAGGGAAGGACATACAAAAACAAGACAACATTAAAAGATCCACAACATTCACAACTTAGGATGGGGCTGGACAAAATCAACAGCCCCAGGCCTGCCGGAACAGCCAGGTCTTGGTCGCTTTGCAGAAGGCCGGAAGGGTAGTAAGGGTCCGGATCTCCATGGGGAGATCATTCCATAGGGCCAGAGCAGCAACAGAGAAGGCCCTCCCCCGGGGAGTCGCCAGCCGACATTGACCGGCAGATGGAATCCGGAGGAGGCCTAGTCTGTGCGATCTTATAGGCCTAAGGGAGGTAACTGTCAGGAGGCGGTCTCTCAAGTAACCAGGTCCGATACCATGTAGGGCTTTAAAAGTAATGACATTTGTGGTGCAATCAGAACATTGTGTGTGTTGAAGTTGTTTTAACACAAACCAAAGATGCCTTTTAAAAACAAGTTTACATCATATTCTTATGCATGCCAGTGCTGTGTGTGAGGTAATTTAAGGTGGTTCTGACAAGTGTCGTCGGCATCTTCATATCCGGTCACATGGGCAGCAAGCCACTCCCACCCATCACATGGGCAGCAAGCCACTCCCACAAAGGAGGCCACACCCACAGAGTAGGTTCGAACAATTTCCACCACTGACCTGCAGTCACCTGGAGTGACAAAAGGGATGACTTCCTGTGCTTTGAAATGGCTGCTTGCCCTGGAATGGTTGCTGGTTCTGAAAGCCAGACCTGTCTGGTTATCTGTCTTGCCTGCTGAGATAAAGCCCCTGGGACTGATTGTAAGCAAATCCTATGTCTGAGGAGTGAGAGGGCTGCCTCTGGAAATAAGGCGAGGGGCGACAATCGACTTGCCAGTACAGGGAAAGCAGGGCTTTGCCCTGTCCTTGGTCTCAACCAAGATAGGGTCCAAATAACTTAAAGGTAGTAGAGGCCAGCTTCCACATGTTACTATTGTCAGCCTGCTAACATCAAAGTATGCCACAGTTGGTTTTATTCAGGGATCATGTTCAATCATCCTTCACAAAGCCACAATGACTGTTGGACAAGCATGTTGTACAAGGCCTATAACTTATAACTGAACCTTATAAGGGCTTTACAGAATGTGTGAACATTTTACTATAGCCTTCAAAACGTTTATTTTTGTCAATATTAGCATAATTCTGTCCAAAATTAGTGTTGTTTGATTTTCCAAAAGAAGTTGGAAATGTAAGGACATTGTTTTTCCTCCATATTTATGCCTGTACAAAAACACCCTTACAATATATATATATATATATATATATATATATATATATAGTGTCACAACCCCTGGTATGCCCCAATTATGGGAGGAAGCTAACTGCTTCCATCATCTGTCAATCGGCTCGTCACAAGAGTCCATCACGACTCTTGGAAGCAGTTAGCTTCCTCCCATAATTGGGAAGGAGTTAGCTTCCTCCCATAATTGGGGCTTACCAGGGGTTGTGACACTAAATATATACCTTCTTCCCTGGCTTCAGCTGATAAGGAGGAGACCTGTGGCATAATGGCTAAGTCATTTGCCTAAGATGCAATACAGCACAGGTTCGAATCCCAGTAAGGATATGGCTAGCTGATGAGAGCTAAATAGCTTGAAATAGATCTATACTAGTCTTCCTTTATTTATTTATATATATATATATATATATATATATATATATATATATATATATATATATATATATATATATATTAGAAAGTATGAAGTATTTCATTTATGTTGTGTGTTTCGACAAGAATAAGAGAAAGGTATTGCCGAATCTCAAACTTTTCTTTCTCGATCAATGTAATTTTTATTACTGTGCTTTGTTATGAAAAGTCATTTTAAAAGTCATTAAAAATTTAATAGGAAGAATCTAGGCCAAAAATGCATTTGGATATATTATTTACAAACTATCATATGGGAATATTTTATTTGACATTTTAAAATATGATCTGCTGAAATATTGCAAACTAATCACCATTCCTGCTATTAAAAAAAAGAAAGGAAAGTAGAACTAAATTAAAAGAATGTTGTTCTGAAAGGCCCCAAACAATTATTTTACTGTTGAAGCTCTCACTAAGTTTATGGATTTACAAAGTATATGAATTTAATGAAAAATATCACATGAAGCATACCCATATTTAATTTAATTACCATAGCAAAAGTTTTGCCAATATGTAAAAACCTTCAATCCCAATCCCAGGTTGGGTGGAGCAAAAAGCCCATAATTATCTTTTCATTACATGCTTTGGATGAAATGTTGAAGTTGTAACAAAATTTAACACCCGAGTGTTGATATATCACTGTGAAGTATTTCCCACTAATGTTAATGTAGTTTATCCCATAGCAACATGCTGAGGATAGCTATACATTGGGGGGGGGGGGATGTTGGGGAAGAGGGAAGAGGCAGAGGGGCTGCTAGAAGAGTCTGCGTGTACACAGGGTGTGGTTTTAAAAAATGTCTGAGTGAATCCAGGAAGAAGAAAGAGGCAAAGGGGCTAGAAGTATGTGTGCTGTGCACAGGCTGTGAGTTTTAAAAATGTCTGAGTGAATCCAGGAAGAGGGAAGAGGCAGAGGGGCTGGAAGTGTGTGTGCTGTGCATAGGCTGTGGGTTTTAAAAATGTCGTGTGTGCACAGGCTGTGAGTTTTAAAAACGTCTGAGTGAATCCAGGAAGAGGGAAGAGGCAGAGGGGCTGTAAGTGTGTGTGCTGTGCACAGGCTGTGGGTTTTAAAAATGTATTGTGTGTGCACAGGCTGTGAGTTTTTTAAAACTTCGAATGAATCCAGGAAGATGGGAAGGGGCAGAAGGGCTGGGTGTGTGTGTGTAAGGTGTCAGTAATGTTGAAGACTGGCAAGGACAGCTATATTTCCTATGTAAGTAGCAGTTTTATTGTTTTGTGTACTTATTTTATTCTTATTTAAGTAGTAAGTGCACAAAATAATAAATTTCCTTTTTTATATCTTCTTTTTGTAGGCCATACTTTGGGGCAAAGAATTCAGTGACATCAACTTGGCCACTCCCACCCAGTCACATGACTGCCAAGCTACTCTCACCCAGTCACATGATCACCAAGCCACTCCCACAAAACAGACCACACCTACAGAATAAGTTCTAAAAAAAATTGAAACCCACCACTGGTGTCCAGGGAATCATCAGGAGTTAAGTTCAAATTGAAATTTTATATTAAAACCCTATGTGGGATAGAATATACTCAAAGACATTTCTGTCGTAGTTTAGATGGCTGAGGGGTGTTATAAGTTTGAAATTAGATGGACACTGCTTTTGGGTTCTTGGAAATTGCAATCAAATTATGAATTTAAAACTGACAATAAAATTAAAGACTAATTTTGATGTCAAATCCTGAAAATTATATAGGCATTTTCATGTATTTTTCTTGGGAACAATACAAAGGTAATTTCACTGTTGCTGCCTTCTTTTCTTTTAACTGCTCATTCTAGCCTATTGCTCTACAACTTCCCATCCAGCCACTAACAAGGTCTCACCTTTGTAAGCTGTTTTGAGGATCAGCCAAGGTCAGCTAAGTGGTACCATCTGCTGTGATGAATTACAGAAAATTATTGAATAATTTTCAGTAATTGTGATGAATAATCATATTAATTGCATATCATTGTTGTAATCTAATTTGAACTCAATTTAAATGTAAATTAAATTTGGTTTTTTCCCTACCACTCGTATTTTCTGAAGTGCAGTCCCTGGCGTAATCTGTACATTTTCAATCTCGAAAAAGTACTAGCCTACATCAATGGATTTCATCTGTCAGGCAATAAAGTACTGGTTTTGTCTGAAGAAATTCCTTCTCTTGAAGTAAACAGGACTTTAAGTTCCAAGGCAACATTTGAATTTATGTTTACATCAACCCTAGTAACTTCTACAGCAGGGGTCTCCACCCTTGGCAACTTGAAGACCTGTGGACTTCAACTCCCAGAATTCCTCAGCCAGCCCAGCAATTCTGGGAGTTGAAGTCCTCTGGTCTTAAAGTTGCCAAGATTGGAGACCTCTGCTCTATAGCATAATGGTTAAATGAAGCGATTGCCTTATAAGTTGCCTTCACATTCCGTAATGAAGGTGAAATATATACATTTAGATTCATACATTTATCTAAGGGTTTAACAGTTAAATACTGTATGGAATTCAGTTCCATCATCCTCTACAGTTGTTAATCATCAATGTGAAAGCTAGAAGGGACTGGTTGTAAATACTCTTCAGTCAAAATATCTCTGGCCATCATGGTCAAGCTGCCTATCGTCTAGATATGCAATTGCCAGTGATTCTGGGTGTGGGTGTGGGGAAGTTGATGGTTAACTAAACATGAATAGAAAATGTCTTAGGTTTCCTAAAAGCAAATAATTAGGGAGAAGATGGTGAAGAAATCAACTAAAAATAGAAAAAGACAAAAGTTGAGGTAAAGTCTAGTTGGAGTTTTGGTTAGGAAATCGAAAAGGAAGCGATGTCACAAATACAAAACTAGAGGAAGGGGTTCAGAGGTGGGTTCCTACCAGTTCGCACCTATTCGGTAGAACCGGTTTGTCAAATCTACTGAACCGGTTAGAAGAGGTTCCACCAGTGGACCCGGAAAGCAGGCCACACCTACAGAAGAGGTTCCAAAATTTTTTGAAACCCACCACTGGTCCTTGCATATGATTATTCTACACTGTCATGCTCATATTTATAAAACTCAGTGCCTCCGTGAAAGGTAAGGATGACTACTGCGTTTGTGGTGCAATCAGAACATTGTGTGTGTTGAAGTTGTTTTAATGCAAACCAAATATGCCTTTTAAAAAACAAGTTTACATCATATTCTTATGCATGCCAGTGCTGTGTGTGAGGTAATTTAAGGTGGTTCTGACAAGTGTCGTCGGCATCTTCATATCCGGTCACATGGGCGGCAAGCCACTCCCATCTGGTCACATGGGTGGCAAGCCACTCCCACAAAGAAGGCCACACCCACAGAGTAGGTTCGAACAATTTTTGAAACCCACCACTGAAGGGGTTCTTGGAGAAAAGGATTCAAAGAAATGAGGGTTCAAAGAATCAGCAGTTCTAGCCTAATAGATCTATTGAAGATTATGGTATGGAGGAAACTCATCCAGCCTAAAAGAACAGATACTGGGTCTCTCCATTGAATTATAGCTCTGTTTCCATATGTTTTTTACGTGCTATCTTCTGGAGCAATAAACAAAAGATAGAATTGGTTGTATGCTTGGAAAATCTAAAGAGATGTTCTACTTTTTATTCAGCATCAACTGTGATCATTTTGTCTTAGTCTCTTCAAGTCTCCTCTTCTTTACTCCATTGTTGACACATAGAAAGTTGTAAGTTAGCCAGTCAACCAGAAGAATCCTCCAGTTGTGGAATATTTTACAAGAATGCATGTGGTAGGTCTATCTCTTAGGGAGCCAATGCTGAACTTTCCTACAATCCAATAATATATTTTGTAATAGGGTAGGCATCACAGCATTTATTCATTATGCACCCCTAAATCACTTACACTCCCCTTCCAGTGCTCCAGTAAGGTTTCAGGCATTCCAAGTATAACTTTGCATTAGTGCAAACTTCACCTATCCATCCATATCTAGTACCCCTAGAAATAATAAAGCAGGCAATTGAGACAAATATTGATGAATAAGCTTCTTAATGTTGTTTGCTAGAAAAATGTCACTTGTTTAAGCAGAAAATATCAATATTTCAAAACTAAATAATCTCTTGGGTCATAAGTATTCTTTTCCAAATGATTTCCTGAGCAACATACACTTAAGTATCTAATTCTAATGAGACAGAATTCATCATCTTTCTACAATTCTGTCACAAATAAGTAAAACTTTCTTTTTTTAAAAAAGTCTATAAACTATGAGTATATATAATCCATACAATTCATGATTGTACTTTAATGATATTTGCAGTTTAATGAAAATGCTTGGAATTATGTAAAATTATGCAGTTGCACAATTATTATTGCAAATTTTTAATGACACATTTGCCTTTTGGTTCATGTTTTATAGCTTCCTTTCCTATCTAAAATAATCTAAAATAATCCACTCTGCTTTCCTCATCTTGATTTCATATTATAAGTGCCCAATAGCTATTTTCTTTCCATGATTTGGTCTTCCATTTCTTTCTATGTCTCATGGACAGCAGTATTCAGAATTATTATTTTTCAGCCATTTCACTGCGATTTGATTTCATTTCATTTAATTTAATTTAGCCACCCTCTCCAAAAAAAACACTGGGTGGCTTACAAAAGCTATTAAAAAAGGAATAAAACAATTAATACCAAAGCCACAAAAACAGATAGCCTAGATTAAAAGAAATAGAATGACAAACCATATAGTCGGTACAAAAGCTAATATGAAAACAATTCAGGCTCAACCAATAATTCGCACCCACATAACTCCAGTCCTGGAAACAAAGATAGGATTTAAGGCAGTGGTTGAATTCATTTTTTTTTTTTTTGCTACCGATTATGTGGGTGTGGCTTGGTGGGCATGGCAAGGGAAGGTTACTGCAAAATCCCCATTTCCTACCAATCAGCTGGGACTCGGGAGGCAGAGAATAAATGGGGGTGGGGCCAGTCAGAGGTGGTAGTTACCGGTTTTCCAAACTACTCAAAATTTCTGCTACCGGTTCTCCGGAACTGTTCAGAACCTGCTGAATACCATCTCTAATTTAAGGACTTCCCAGAGGAGCAGATGCTGTCTGAATCTAGGATGGCTTGTCCAAATGATGGTGGCCACAACAGAGAAAGCATGCTTTGTCAATATCAGGATTACTGTAATTGTAATATATAACAATCAACACTATGATTGTCAACACAATATGAAGAATACAGTGCAATAGAAATAAAGCAGTATAGTGCTACCCAAGCTCTAGCTCAGATGAGGCATCTAGCACTGATATTCTTTGCTGTTACAAATTAAACTTGGAGGAGATATCTTCCATTAGCAGATCAGCTCTGTTATTCTGAAAGTACAAAAGTACCTAAGAATATGAATATTATTTAGTGATAAGGAATGGCTCAGCACTATCTGCCAATACAGGTTACTTGTCGAAGCCCTTAGTTCAGAGTGCCTCTCAGCCATGAAGTACAACCAATTTGTTAGGTAGCTTTGAATCTATGTTGTGTTTCCCACATTGTAATACAGGAATAATCATTCCAATGGTTGCAAAGAGTTATTGAGAATACCACAAGGCACACCAAATAGCCACAAATACAGAATCAATTTGCTCTTCAAGCTTATTGTATTGTCTTAATATTTATCACACCCTGTGGGAAACGGTATTCCCCCTCCCCTTCCATGGATTGCATATTAGAAACGTATTCATGACCTTAATGAATCTAATCATATTACAGCAGGGTTCTCCAAAATGGTCAATATTGACCTACAAGGATCTATGGGACTATCCATTATGATATATTACTATTTGTAGTACTATTTGTTAAAAAGTATTTATTACATTATTTTCATACGACAAATGTTTGAGGCTCAATGAACAATCTGAAACTTCATGAAGGAGTCAATGAGCTGAAGAATTTGGGGACCCATGTATTATAGGAATCCACAAACATCTCCAGATGTTTCTTCTCTGTTTGAGCAACAACTCATCTTTGGCCAGCCCTGATGCTATTTTTGCATGTCCTTTCTTAAAGATAGACAATGTTCAATTTTTCAACATGGGAACCACAGGGGGGTGGGAGATATAATATTTCTTTTAAACCCAGGAGACTGAAAAAAGACAAAGGACAAAAAGAATGCTGATTCACAATTTTCAGATATTGTATGAGAATTTGCCTTGCCTATCAGTTGTAATTTTCTTATTGAAAGTCATCCATCGCAGATTACAAGTCTTATACCACTAACACAGTGGTGGGTTTCAAAAAAATTTGGAACCTCTTCTGTAGGTGTGGCCTGCTTTCCAGCTCCACTGGTGGAACCTCTTCTAACCAGTTCGCTAGATTTGACGAACCAGTTCTACCAAATAGGTGTGAACTGGTAGGAACCCACCTCTGCGCTAACAATAGGGTTATTCATGGTGGCGCAGTGGTTAGAGTGCAGTATTGCAGGGTACTTCTGTTGATCACTTGCTGCTAGCTGTTTGGCAGATCAAATCTCACCAGGCTCAAGGTTGACTCAGCCTTCCATCCTTCTGAGGTGAGTAAAATGAGGACCCAGATTGTTGGGGGCAATAGGCTGACTCTGTAAAGCACTGTGAAGCAGTATATAAGTCTAAGTGCTATTGCTATTGCTATTCTAAATAATCTTTATTCCATGCAATTTACATTAGTTTTTTTTTTTCAACATTCTCCCATCTAGTCCAATTTGGGATGATGGAGATCTATTTGTGACCTACTAGTTCCAATGTGACTGTAATCCACGTAAAGTGATTAGCACCAGAATGCTTATCGATATGCTGTTGGCCTGGATTTGGCTTATGGTTTCTTATGCCAAAATCCTGCATTGTGTTGCCTCAGGAGGAAAGTTGAGCAACAAAGACGAGTATATATTCTAAGAATGAAATAGATTGGTAGTGCTATTCGGTTGAATAAATAAGGAAGGAAAGGGAGGAGATTTTATTTGTTGTAGTTCTTTGTGCAGTACTTTTTCATACTGCATGCATAATGAAATATTCTTAGTTGAACGTGGCTTGCTATGTTCTCAAAAATGCTGAATTTTGGAGCATAAATATATGCATTATATATAGACAAGGATAGTAACCATCTGAGTCCTCCAAATAAGCAAGCAACCAATATCTACTACATTCATAATGAGATCCTTCCTCATGGAACCACTTTCCTCTAGTTTTGACTGTGAGCTTAGTAGAAAACTATTTTTCATAATTCCCAGTGGTATCAATGCATCAGTAACAATATGCTGATAGCTAGCATGTTAAGGCAATTGGAAATGAAGGAAAAATCTGTCTGCATTGCACAATTTTGAACATTGTCTCCAGTCTTTCCAAGGCAAAGCATAGTTACTTAAGAACAACTAAAGGGGAAACTACAATTGTTATTACAGCAACAAATAAATATCTAGGACTAGTTTTCAGGAGATTTTGGAAGTATTGGGCAAAATCCACACTTATTGGCAATCCCAAATAAACTGTACATTTTATGGCATTATAGGTGGGATTGAACAAGATATTTTGAGATTTGAGACATGTTGTTCAGGCACTCTCCTATTGCAACACTCTCACTCTTATATATTAAGAGTAAAAATTGAGCAACCCGTTATTTTTTTCCTTTAATTAATTCAATTAAATGAAAGGCCCTTCTCAATGATCCTGGATAGCTTATCATTAGAAATAAATATATATATGGGGAAAAAACATTGTTAACTGGGAGGTACACCTTATATCATGCATAAACAAACAAATTAACAACCTGGTCTAGAAGACCAATTATGTTTCTAACAGATTACAGAAAGTCAATATGATGGAAGAGTATGAGGGGATACTGAAGGGATATCATTCCGGACACCAAAGGCTGCCACCAAGGAAGCATGATCCTTGGATCGCGTAAAAAGATATGTTTGATTGAGGGAACCTTAAGTATCTCCACTATGCCTCACCTCACTGAATGGTGAGAAATATATGAAGACAAGCAGACTATATAAGTAATAGCCAACACATCTCGAATTCCACCTGGAATTAGCAAAACTTGCAAAACAGTAGGAACACATGCCCATCACATCACCGCCTGTATCACTGTGTTCTGAACTGGGTGTAACTTCAAGGACAGTCCCATTTAGTGTGCAATACAATAAGCCCATTTGAGGTGATCAAGGCCCAAGTGATTGTCTGAAGAGCCTCCTGGACAAAACTGGTGCACCAGCTGAACATATAGAAAGGCACTCTTGGCCATAGCTGTCACCTGCTTTTCTTTACTCCCAGGTTACATACCAGTTTCACATGGTGTGAGTGTAAGCCCTCAAGGCTAAAGCTGGAATATTTCTAGAACTGGGAGAACCAAACAAAGTCATGTGATCTTGCCAGGATCATTGATCTTGAGTCTATTCCAGACCCACATAGCCTCCAGGCACTAGACCAGTGATGGCTAACCTTTTTGTAAAGACCAAAATTGCGTGTGCATGTGCTATTGTGCGTGCATGCATGCGTGCCCAGACTCAACAATGGAATGCACCCCCATCCACCTGTGCACATGTGCATGACCGCCTCCCCCCATGTGGGAGGGGTGGAGAGTTTTTGTTCTCCCCAGGCTCCAGAGGCTTTCCTGAAACCTGGGGAGGGTGAAAATGCCCCCCGACGGCCCTCCAGAAGGCAGAAACAGATTCCCCAGGCTCCGGAGTTTTCCTGTAGCTTGGGGAGGGGAAAAAATGGCCTAATGGACCAACCGGAAGGCTAAAAATCAACTGGCTGGTGCACACATACGTGCAGCAGCTGAAAGCTGGTGTGCTGGCAAATATGGCTCTGCGTGTCACCTGTAGCATGTTTGCCATCATGGCACTAGGCTAAGACTTTAACATGGTGATATGGTCAAGTGTATCACTGACATTTTGATGATACCTGACTTCAAACCAAGGGGTGATCCCACCTAGCAGTTTTATGTAGATCAGGCATGTCAAACATGTAGCCTGTGGGCCGGATATGGCCTGTGCGGGCCATGCCCACCCAGGCCCCACAAGGGCAAATCAATCCCGATACGTCACAATACGGCCTGCGATGCAGTCAGGTTTGACACCCTTGCTGTAGATGTTTAACAAGATGGGGAAGAGTATAAAGTGCTGTATCATGGGAGAAGGAGGAGCCAATGTCACGACGATACATCATGCGGACTTGACAGTCCAAGTTCGTCGATGACACTTTTGCCCTTGGACAGTCCGGTAGAACCTAAATCATCCCGAAGAGATGGTGACTAGGAAGACAAAACCTTGCTGGTCGCAGGGACACCACAAAGTCCCTGATCGACCCAAGGAAAGCGCTTCCAACTGGCGGCAAACAGGCAGCCCCCAGGCTGACAAAGACAGAGACAGCTCCGGAAGAAAAGAAGAAGTGAAAGTGTTCCATCTGGTGAGGTTTTTTTTTTTACTTTCAGAAGATTGCCCTAAGAAACTTTTTTTCTTTAAAGATATTAGTCCTCTAAGTAAGAATAAAGCGGCGAATTTAATCCTTAATGGACTGCCTTAGAAAGTTCTTTGCTTTTACTTGTAGTGATGTTTTGTGGATTGAAGAGATTGCAACGTTTCCTGTTTCTCCACTTGAAGTGAATGGACTGATTTTTTCCCCTTATTTTTTACTACCTTAATTATTTTGGCTTAAATTTAAACTTTTTTTAAAGTGCTGTATCACCTCACAAGCAAGGGTCCATAGGCACAAATTGTCCCTCACCCCAACACCAATTGAAACCAGCCACAGGGAAAGGAGGAAAATAATCATAAAACAGTACCTCTGACTCGCAACACCCAAAGTTCATCCACCCAAAGGATATCATGGCCAAAGATATCAAAGGGCACAGAGAGATCAAGGAGTGCCAAGATGGATGAGGCTCCTTCATATTGGCTCCAAGCAGGACACTAATTACCAACAATTCCTATTTCTGCACTGAATCCTGTTTTGAAACTTGACTGAATTTGGCCTGGATAATCTATTTTCTTCAGGATCCTCCAGAGCTGAAATTGGTGAAGATTCTTCACCAATTTGCTTAGGAAAGGGAAGTTGAAGACTAGATGGAATGATTCGGTTAATGGCCTCTTGGTTCTTTCAGTTGCGGCCAGCTGCAGGAATGGCCTCCAGAATGATCAACTGTATCCATCCCCACGTCTCCCTGCTGGCATCATTCCTATAAAATATCACACTAACTATAGTGATAAAGCGTCCCATCAAGCACTTTCACTTGTAAGTCATTTCTATTATATTAAGAATTGTCTTATGCTAAGAATTATATTGAGGAAAAAAAATAACAGTAGGTTCGCTACTACAAAATGCTTCATTTTTGCCCACTCATATTGTCAGGCTAAATATATTAATTGTGTTTTAAAAATTCTTCGGCCTACATCATTCCACAACACAGAAGGGTAAATTTAAAATATTTGAATTATTATAATGTACCAGATGTGTTCATTTTTCACTCTGCCACAATTTCATTTACTTTCATTTATTGTGTTCTGCTTTTCCCGAGGAGAATAGCACTCGGCATTAAGCAGGTAACCATTTGCAAAACAAAATGAAATCCCTAATATATTTTTCTTCTGTTTATTTGGTTCAAAAGTAATAAAGATTAAGTTACATGTGTTATACACCTTTGTTTATAGAGATAATTTGTCTACTGTTAGCTTCTCTTTCTATTTTTCGTATGTATGCTCCTTATTATGTATGACCTCCAGCTCTCATTGATGCTAAATGCTAGAAATGTTTCTATTTACTGTCAAAATTTAAATGAATTTAGGCTCCCACCCCAGGAAAGCAGCAATGATATTAAACACTTCATTTTGGGGGGGAAATCTAATTTATTCTCACTTTATGCTATTAGCTACCTATCCCCCAAAATAACATTTAAAAAAAAAAGATGTTGCAAGCTGAGATAAGGGATAATAGCATGACTTTCCTCAGGGTTCCCCTCAGTTAAGATAATTATAAGAGGCTGCTACCAATCCGGTTGAACTTGCTAACACCTCCCCTCGCCCCCCGCAAGGTACAGCCAGATGTTAAAGTATTTTCCTCCATCCTGTGAGCTGGCAGAAAAAGTATGCCAGCATAATTATGTTGCTCTCATTTTCATTCCCTGTTTTGCCTCAGTAACAAGGTTGGCAGATACCATTGTTCTTCCTGCTTTAATGAGGAACAAGGTGATTGTTAGACTCCTGAACCTTTCTTTTCCCTTCCACTAAAAGTCATCTTCTGGCAAGAAAAACAACCTCTCCAGAACATATAGAGGAGTGAGGGCAGGGAGATGTGGTGGGTACATAGGTATAGGGTCTCCTGCTTTGAGAGGAAGTTGCAGTAGAAGACCTCCAAGATGTCTTCCAATGCAGTGATTCTGTATTCTATTCTGATTGAGGTAGAACCATCAGGTGCTGCTCAGCTAACAGACTACAGGGAGGGAGGTGGCTTGAGGCCCATTGCCTATCATCTAGGCAAGGGATGTCAAACTCGCAATGACACTCTCACGTTCCGGCATTCACGTTGCAGACAAACAGAGATTCAGTTTGTTTGGTGAAAAACTTTTATCTCTACCTAAGAAACTACATGATAACCAGCACTAAATGACAATGATACGAAGGTAATCAAATCCAAGTCAGTTCTAACCAGGTTAACACCATCACCCATCTATATCTATATCTATATCTATATCTATATCTATATCTATATCTATATCTATATCTATATCTATATCTATATCTATATCTATATCTATATCTATATCTATATCTATATCTATATCTATATCTATATCTATATCTATATCTATATCTATATCTATATCATCTATCTATATCATCTCTATCTATATCATCTCTATCTCTATCTCTATCTCTATCTCTATCTCTATCTCTATCTCTATCTCTATCTCTATCTATATCTATATCTATATCTATATCTATATCTATATCTATATCTATAGCTCTCTCTAAGCTGTTTACAGAGTCAGCATATTGCCCCCAACAACAATCCGGCTCCTCATTTCACCCACCTCGGAAGGATGGAAGGCTGAGTCAACCCTGAGCCAGTGAGATTTGAACAGCCGAACTGCAGAACTGCAGTCAGCTGAAGTAGCCTGCAGTGCTGCATTTAACCACTGTGCCACCAGTAATGGCGGTGGAGGGAGGCACACACATGAACGAAAGAAACCCACCACTGCCTGGAAAAATGATGAATTCTTTTGGATGAAATCTTGAAGGAGGCTTTCATGACTAAAGATGGTAAAACCAGGTTTCCAGAAATGTCATGTAAAGTGAAATTCCAGGGATCGTACAAATCTTAACCATTAATTCAAGGCCACTTTCATGCCAGATTGAAATCTGCCACGGTGTGCTGTTCTAATGAGAGTGTAATGAAGATCCAATTAATTAAATTCCGAAAGCTGAAATGCAGTATTATAGTCACACAACAGAAGGAAGCAAACAATTCAGCCAGCCCAAGATTTCATCCAGTACTGAGAATGTGAAGAAAAATGGCTGACCTTAGAGTAACAAACTGAGAAGTCAATTAAATGCATCTGAAGCATCAAATATTTGAAAGCATCAAATAAATATTTGTAAGCACAAATAAAGGAAAGGCAGCATTTGTAAAATAAGCTTTAAATAATTAGAACATATTGTGAAACGGGAAAAAAAGTGGAGAAAAGTCACCTGTTCCTTTTCAGAACTTTTCATAACAGTTCAGTGGTGGGTTTCAAAAATTGTTCGAACCTACTCTGTGGGTGTGGCCTCCTTTGTGGGAGTGGCTTGCCACCCATGTGACTGGATGGGAGTGGCTTGCAGCCCATTTGATGGGATATGAAGATGCTGACGACACTTGTCAGAACCACCTTAAATTACCTCACACACAGCACTGGCATGCATAAGAATACGATGTAAACTTGTTTTTTAAAAGGCATCTTTGGTTTGCGTTAAAACAACTTCAACACACGCAATGTTCTGATTGCACCACAAATGCAGTAGTCATCCTTACCTTTCACAGAGGCACTGAGTTTTATAAATATGAGCATGATAGTGTAGAATAATCATATCCAAGGACCAGTGGTGGGTTTCAAAAAGTTTTGGAACCTCTTCTGTAGGTGTGGCCTGCTTTCCGGGTCCACTGGTGGAACCTCTTCTAACCGGTTCGGTAGATTTGACGAACCAGTTCTACCGAATAGGTGCGAACTGGTAGGAACCCACCTCTGTAACAGTTCCTCTTTAACAAAAACAAAAACAAAAAACAAGAGAGGCAAAGTTTAGACACATTTATGATCCATGTAAATGTTAAAAAAAAAGAATGTGCTTAGATTGCTTAGTTTTGTCACATAAGGTGGGCTGTTTTTTTATTTATTTAAAGATTTGTATGGCCACACATTTTAAAACAGCTCTGAGCGGCTCACAAAAGCAATAAAAACCACCAACTATAAAACAGAATCGTAAAACAATAGAACACTAAAACAATCAAACAAAAACATAAACTCTGGGCCGGAATCACTCTCTTAGGATGTTCTGCAGCAAGCTCATATTAATTCCATTCCATCTCATCCCATCCCATAGCAACACCTAGGTTAAAAGCCAGGTTTTGATCATCTTCTGAAAGGCCAAAAGGCCTTTCTAAATGAAGCACCAACATACACCAGTTACATCCGGGGTGGGTTGCTGCTGGTTTTACTACTGGTTCGCAACCCGCAAGTGTCAGGTGCGCGCACTCGCTTTGCTTGCGCATGCATGCACTACTCTATGTACATGGTGCTTGGCGCAGGCGCAGAACAATTTACAGTGAACTGCATATGCACAGTCACTAAAATCCAAAATGGCGGCAGCCCAGCGGCAGCCAGTGTCACTGACGGTTTTGCAACCCAGGGCTGAATTCCACTACCAGTTGGCCCAACTGGGCTGAACTGGGAGCAACCCACCATTGATGGGTTTCAAAAAATTTTGGAACCACTTCTGTAGGTGTGGCCTACTTTCCAGGTCCACTGGTGGAACCTCTTTTAGAGAGCCGAGGTGGCGCAATGGTTAGAGTGCAGCACTGCAGGCTACTTCAGCTGACTGCAGTTCTTCAGTTCGGCTGTTCAAATCTCACTGGCTCAGGGTTGACTCAGCCTTCCATCCTTCCGAGGTGGGTAAAATGAGGACCCGGATTGTTGTTGGGGGCAATATGCTGACTCTGTAAACGGCTTAGAGAGGGCTGAAAGCCATGTGAAGCTGTATATAAGTCTAACTGCTATTGCTATTGCTATTCACCCAATCCGGGCTGAACCAGAAGCAACCCACCTCTGTTTCCAGGTTATTCCATGACGTGGTAGGAAGAATTTGTCCCCTTGTAATTTTTGCAAATTGTTACAAACTCTGTCCTGCATATTGCACCCTGTAGCAAAAGATTATCCAGCTATTGAATATCCTGCTGCGGTCTGTCCCCATGCCAACAAAGCATGATCTCCTAAAATGTTATGTGCCAGCTTGTGCATTTTTCAACAGTCATCAATGTAACTATGAATAGTGTCATTACATTTAAATGTGAATTTGAAGTGGCATTCAAATAATAATCTTCCCTATTTAGAGAAGAAATATACTACCCATCCACCAAACTGCAGACCTGAATTCATCTTTTAGAACATTCAGAAATATGATGGCTGCGAGTTATTATTCTATCAAGAAAATACTTTAGAACAGCAGCATGAAGCTATCTATGAACTTATCCAGAAGTTGCAACTAGCAAAAAATTCCTAGGGACAGAAGTTGATTTCAATTGACTAAACAGAAGAGATAATATTTTCAGCATGCTTCTTCTGAGCTCCTGTTTGGTCCTTCCCTAATTTGCTTTGGTGAAGAAGGAGGAGGAGGAGGAGGAGGAGGAGGAGGAGGAGGAGGAGGAGGAGGAGGAGGAGGAGGAGGAGGAGAAGAAGAAGAAGAAGAAGAAGAAGAAGAAGAAGAAGAAGAAGAAGAAGAAGAAGAAGAAGAAGAAGAAGAGTCATCTAGTCAGTTTAGAAACAAGGGAGCATGAAGCCCTTCACACCTAAAACCTAAAACATTTAAACATAAAAAGTTTTAAGGGAAGATTCAGTAATTGACACAATTCCCAATTCTTATAGGGAAGGCTCTGGTGGACTGGTGCTATAAAAGTAGCCTGGTTCTAAATGTTGATAAAACAAAGGTGATCATTGTAGATTTTAGAGCCGAGGTGGCGCAGTGGTTCTGCAGTTCGGCTGTTCAAATCTCACCGGCTCAGGGTTGACTCAGCCTTCCATCCTTCCGAGGTGGGTAAAATGAGGACCCGGATTGTTGTTGGGGGCAATATGCTGACTCTGTAAACCGCTTAGAGAGGGCTGAAAGCCCTATGAAGTGGTATATAAGTCTAACTGCTATTGCTATTGCTATTGCTATAGAAAGAGCCAGCATATTCATGCTCCACTCAGTATCAAGGATGCTGCTGTAGAGATGGTCAACAGTATTAAGTATCTGAACGTGGAGATAACTAACAATTCAGATTGACCACACATCATCCTTAATAAAGCGTGCCAACCAGCATCTGCATTTCCTGCATTTCTTCTTCTGTCCTGGCCACTTTTTATGAGGCACAATTGAGAGTGTTTTAACAAACTGCATCACTGTTTGGTTTGGTGGCAGCAGTGCCTCAGATAGAAAATCCATACAGAGAGTGGTAAGGACAGCCGAGAAGATTATAAGAAGCTCACTTCCTGTTATTCAGAATACTGCTTATAAGCGCTATGTGCTTAGAGTCAAAGCATTGTTGGAGACTACACACACCAACCTCACTGCTTCTCTCTGGCACAAGGTATCAAAGTATTTTTAATCAGCCTATTGCCCTCAACTATCTGAGTCCTCATTTTACTGACCTCAGAAGGCTGAGTCAATCTTGAGCTGGTGAAAGTCAAACTGTCAAACAGCTGGCAGCCAACAGTTAGCAGAAGTAGCCTGCAGTACTGCATTCTAACCACTGCGCCACCACGGCTCCTTATAATGAAAAAAAAACATGCTCAGAGAATTCCTACAATTGAATATTCCAACACTGAGCTACGTATATTCTTTGCAATCTCAATTCTTCAGTATCTCTTTCTTTAAATAAAAGTTCTTCATTGAGGCAAGCTTTATTCCCATTTGTTCTTCCTTAGTACTGGATAGCTTAGAGTTGCTAATTTCAGCTTTTTCCCATATGTATTTTCCGCCATGCAGTTATCAGCCTGGGGATGTGATGCTCCTGAAGTCTTCTAAAATAAATCTAATGAAAGTAACATGTAACAAGTTAACTCAGCTCGACTGAGTTAAACTTACACTTTAGACACTTGTATATAAAGAAATCATGCGGAGATGGAATGCTAAATTGGAATTTTATATTTGTTTATTTGTTTTGTTGCAATGTGTACATGAATTCTCTGCGGGGCTGTAATGAAATCAAATTAGCTGGAAGCCTGACTTTGAAATGGTGTCCTGGGCTTAAGTCAGTTATGGCTGCCTTGAGTATGACCGTTTGAGGGGATTCAAATTGACAGAATGAGAAATGGAATAGGAAAGCCAATTGATAGCTGCCTATCAGCCGAAAGAAAAAACAGAGCTTAGAGCTGTGTAATGAGCAAGTTTGGAAATGAAGCCCTTCGGGAAGAAGGACTAGAGGTGACACAATAGCAGTGTTCCAATATTTCAGGAACCCAAAAAAGAGAAGGGGGGATATCAATCTATTCTCCAAAGCACCTGAAGGTAGAACAAGAAGCAGTGAATGGAAACTTACCAAGGAGAGAAATAACCTAGAACTAAGGAGAAATTTCCTGACAGTGTGAACAAGTAATCATTGAAATGGCTTGTGTTCAGAAGTTGTGGGTGCTACATCACTGGAAGTTTTTAGGAAGGAATTGGACAATCATTTGTCTGGAATGGGGTTGGACAAGAAGACCTTCAAGGTCCCTTCCAACTATGTTATACTATTCTAATTCTATTAAGTGTTGAAGAGCAGAATTAACAGCTCACCAGAACCGATGCTTAAGGAGAACAGAAAGCCACGGGAAACAAAAAGCAGAGACCAGTACCATGTCAAAAAAACATTCTACTGAATGTAAATCAGTAGATAAACTCTGAAATCTCTGAATCATCCTAGCTGTAAAAATAGGAGAAAGAGTGGGAGAAAGTGCTAGATAAACTGGTATGAAAAGAAAAATAGGTTAGTAAAGGAGAAGATTTACCGTGCTGGGAAGGGACATCTTGGATATTAAAAACCACAATCTATGAACTACATATTGAAGCAATTTCATCTTTATGGTTGAAGAGGAACATTTTATTTTGTTTATTTACATATGTATTCACCTTCTAAACTTGTTTATATTGGAGATATATTTTATCTTCATGCCGATAATGAACAGTTTATTTGGGTTTTACGGTTGATTGTGTTAGTATACTGCATGGACCGCCAGGTTGCTGTCATAGAGCAACAGTACATTGACTTGCAAAATAGTCTCTAGATTAGAAGTTATGTATCGCATAAAAAATGTGAACGTACTTGAGGTAAAAGTGCAGTTTGATTCAATGGTTTGGTTTGGTTTTATTGGTCTTTGAATTGAGAGATATTTGGCGAGAAAGAAATGCAGAGGAATGTGACTTCACTTTCTTCTCGGACAGGCATCAATCCCTCTCAAGGATTGATTTTATTCTAACCACTAATGATTTGCTTTCTAGGGTCAAGAAGACAAAGATTGCGGCTAGGGTCCTTTCGGACCACAACCCAGTTTGGATGGAGTTGGGAAGGGTAGTGCAGGCAAGAAGGTCTTGGAGATTGAATGAAAACTTATTTAGATATGAAAAGTATATTAATGATCGTAAAAAATTGTTATCTGAATATTTCGTTTTGAATATGAATAAGGGTACATCTATGGAATTCGTATGGGATGCAAGCAAAGCGTATATGAGAGGAGTGCTGATGAATATAAATAAAACACATAGATATAAACAAGGGTTAAAACGAACAGAATTGGAAGAGGAAATTAAGAGAAAAGAGTTGGAGTTAACAAGACAATACAAAATTTAAAATACAACAACATTCACAATTAAAGTGGGTACTTCAACAGCCACAGGCCTGCCGGAACAGCCAGAACTTAACAGCTTTATGGAAGGTCGGGAGGGTAGTAAGGGTCCGAATCTCAATGGGGAGGTCGTTCCAGAGGGCTGGAGCAGCAACAGAGAAGGCTTTCCCCCGGGGGTCGCCAGCCGGCATTGACCAGCAGATGGAATCCGGAGAAGGCCAAGTCTGTGCGATCAAATCGGTCTTTGGGAGGTAATTGGCAGGAGGCGGTCTCTCAGGTACCCAGGTCTGATGCCATGAAGGGCTTTAAAAGTAATGACTAACACCTTGAAGCATGTCCGGAGACCAATGGGCAGCCAGTGCAGCTTGTGGAGGATAGGTGTAACGTGGATGTACCTAGGTGCACCCACAATCGCTCGTGCGGCTGTATTCTGGACTAACTGAAGTCTTCGAACGCTCTTCAATGGTGGTATTAAGCTGGTTTGGATTGGTTCAGGTGAACTGCTAATGGCAACCAGCAAGTGGACATGCACTCACCTACCCACCAGCTTTATGTCGTCCTGTTTAGCCATGTTTTCTAAGCCATGTGCATGCGTGTAAGCTGCATGCACAAGCAAAGTGCATGTGTGGAAGACCACAAACATGCATGGAAGGCACATGCACTCACGAAGCGAGCCTGCGTGTCAGTGGTGGGTTGCAGGCAGTACGCCCTGGTATGAGCCAACCGGTGCCTGCCCGGAGCACCAGGTACCCACCCGCCTGTTGTCCTTACCTGTATTTGAACTCTTCAGCGCTTCCGTGCCTGTGAATAGCACATATGGTGCCTCCGCCAAGCAACTGGAGCGTCATGGAGGCTCGCGGAGGCGTCGCTGGAGGGTAGGACGTATGCATGTGCTGTACACATTCATGTGGTGGACATCAGGCCCCCTTGCACCGTACCAGTTGCAACAGGATCCGGAACCCACATTGGTGCGCGCACACATGCTCGGTTTCTGTACTCAGTGACCTGCTGGGGTGGGTTTCAACCGGTTCGCAGCGGTCCCCGCGAACCGGTTGGTCGGCGAACCCGGAAGTAAGTAACTTCCGGGAACGGTGAAGGGCCCAGCCGCCCGCCCACGTTCCTTACCCGGTTTTGACGAGTTCTGCGCTTCCACGCATGCGCAGGACGCATACAGCGCCTGCGTGATCCTCCAGGAGCAGCTGGAGCATCGCACATACGCTAGTACGCATGCGTGCGCTGCGCATGTGTACGAGGACGCCACCGGCCCCATTCCAACCGAACCGGTTGGAATGGGGCGAGAAACCCACCCCTGGTGAACTGGTGGTAAAATTATGTCAAACTCACCTCTGGTTTGATTGCACTTGTGATAAACTCTCCAACATATAGTAAATCTGATAAACACGCTGTCCTTTGCAATTAATGCTACCTGTTGCATAGGTTCAACAAAATTACTCAATCTATAGCTTATTCCTCTTCTGAAAAAACAATATGTTAAAAAAAAAAAACCAGATGAACCAAAGTTACGATTGGCTGTCAATATTTGGGGGAAGATACCACAAACTATAGGTGTGGAAGATTCCAACTTGGGTCAAAAGAGTATATGGTAAAAAGCAGAAATGAAATGAAATGAAACAAGAATAGAACAGAACCATGTATTTAGAATAAGAGAAAGGGGAAGGCTGTTGTAAACCTAAATTAAGATGATTTGATCTTACTCATTAATGTATGCAAGGAACTAAACAGTTTAATTATGAATAAAAATAATAATGTGCATGTCAAAACATTTGAAGCAATGCTATCTAAATTGTAGTTGTATATTAAACAGGAAACCATAGATTAGAGAGAGCTGTGGATGATGAATAAAATGATAATAATAGAAGAAACAGAAATTAATGGGGATAAATCATACAATAATCAATGTGTCAGCTGATCACCAATAGGGACTCTTTCGGATCTGGAGGCAACAGGCTTAAATTGAAGTGAAGATCCTAAATGGATTTCATTGAACAAATATAAAGAGAGCTGCAGGGAAAGAAGAAATATATAGTACCAATCCATGTGCCTTCAGTTAGCTAGAAACACCAAAGAACACTAGGAGAGTGGTGTGGTGGCCTAGAGGTGGAGGTTTCACCTCACAATCAGGAGGTTGTGAGTTCGATCCTAGGTAGAGGCAGATATCTCTCTTTCTGGGCACACTGAGAATATATCTGCCGAATATAACTCCACATTGGTGACAGGAAGGGCAAGTGGCCAGTAAACACTCATTTCCATTCAGTTACCCAGATTTCACCCCACAAGGGATTATTAAAACAGGATGGCCTAGGAACACCTCAATTTGCTAAGGACACCAAAGAAATGACAGTGGTCAATCCCTTTAAGATGGCATTTATGCCTCAATTTTTCTTTCCAGGTCTTTAGTCTACCTTGAGCTTCAAAGTACCTTTGCAACTTTTTTACACTTAAAAAAACAACAATTACACCTGGAGATGGCTTGACAGCATGTCTTATCAGAGATTTCCTCACAACTTTGCACAGTTGAAGAGATATTTCAAATAAAATATCTCTACACCTGGCCATAATCTGATGACTCATCTTGTGAACTCAGATGACCACTGCCCAACCCTTGAAAAAAGGTTGGGTATTAGATTAGACAACTCATGTTGTCTTCTTTAACTAGTACAGGTAAGTAACATAAATAAAAATCTCAGAGTAATATTAAAATCCACAAAGCTTGTTAATTTACACAAATTGCTAAGTGCATACATGGAGGCATTTAGAATACAAAGCTTGCTATTTTACACACCATTTGCCACAGTGTGTTACAGTGTCTATCTTACATGTGCAGAAGAAAAAGGTGGATCACATTATTAGTTTCTCACCACTGCATTTGTAGAACTAACAATGAAGGAGATACTCATATTTGGGGGATAACTGTTGGATTATTTGTAAAGAATACATAAAGATGGGTTGTATAAGTGATTATAAAAATTAAAGAACTCCAGCAAGAAGATGAATGGATGTATCTTTGTAAAATAACTCTATAGTAATATAGAGAAAGTAATATAATATATTGCTAAAGTGAGATATGGATGGAGAGGAATTTTTTAAAACCATACAACTAATGGTAGCAACGTAGTAAATAATGTGTTGTCTGTTGCAAGGAATGACTCTTGGGCAAAAGAAATGAAAAATTGCTATTTATGGAATGTGCCCATTTTGCTACAGGAAAATGAGAGCTTTGCATTCCAAGAGAAACTCTGGATGCAGGAGAAATGGATTATTTAAGAAGTGTTCGATGGTTAAATAAGAAAAGATAGGGTCAAGAAGAATGGAGTGCTGAATGAATACGGATTAAATGCAAAAGTGAATGACCGGTATAATATAATTGGCTTGGCCATAGAGAATGAATGAGGGTTGAATTGCAAAATAAATATTTGAAGGAAAACAACATGGATAGGAAGCAAGGGAAGGGCCAAAAGCCAAGGTTGGATGGGATTTATATGATCCTTTAAAGGAAATTGATGAAATATTTAATTTAAAGAACAAGATACAGTGTTGGAAATGGCACGGCATATAGGTTGAAACAAGGAGGGTTTACAAAGTTATAAAGGTATGCAGAGTATAATACATTGGTTGATGTAAATTACTTAAACCATGCTTCTTTTTCCCTTTTTTATCTCATGTCTTTAACCCCTTTGACTTAACTACTTTTCAGTCCCTTTCTTTGCTGTTGATAATATTGTTTATCCCGAAAGGAAGTGTGTGTGTGTGTGTGTGTGTGTGTGTGTGTGTGTGTGTGTCCAACATTGTTTCCTTCATAAACCACTTAACAATAGATTTTTCTAGTTCAAGCTTTAACAGTTTAAAACAGACAATATGGATAGAGCCCCCCCCTTCTTTAACTAGTGATAGTTAATAACTCTTTTTTTGTTGCAATGCAGGTAATTTTTGTTGATGCCACACTGTAAGCAACAATTCAGCAATGCCTCTCTTAAGAGTTTATGACCATGTATTTTTATATTCGGTTAAGAAGACGATTGAGACAATCCCTTCAATTTTATTTTGAATTTTGTTGGGTGGCAATTCTAAGAGGGAAACCATTTGTCTTCTCATTTCTTGAAATAAACTATCTCCTGAAAATACCATATTTTTTCCATCTTTAAGATGCCCCCATGCCTAGGACTCCACACACACACATTTTTCTTACTCAAAATTCAGAAATCAATATTTTAAACATTAATAAATAAAAAACATTTATTTTGCAGAGTAAGTCATTCGTATACCAATACTGGTATTTATTTCTTTTGTTTTCTGACATTTTTATGGGCTCAGAATGCTTTGACATTACCTCTCCCTGTTGCATCTGGGCACTGGCTATACGCTCTCCGCAGCATCAGCTGATGTCAGTTACATAAGTGTTGTGGCCCAGCAGGAGCCGTTGGAGCTGCAAACAGACTCCAACAGTGAGGGGCCCTATGAGTCGGCTCTGGAAGATGTGGAGGACCCTGGACAGGGTTCCGACTCCGAGCAGGGCGCAGAGAGGCTGGTTGGCCACCAGGAGGCGCCTGAGGCATGGACCAGCAGTAAGAGCCGAAGGGAGTGTGCTCATGATGTCAGGCGAGGAGACAAGGGAGGTGGTCCTGGATGCCAGGCAACGCTGGGCGGATCGATGGAGAAAACAGCTACACAGTTACAAAAATAATTGGACTCAGCTGGTTGTAATTAGGCTCCTCTCAAGATTGTATTTAAGGAGGGACTCAGGGAGGAGTCTGATTTGCAGGATTCAACTTCATTCATAACGCTGGAGAAGCTGTCATCTGTCTACGTCGAAGTCTGAGTTGCTGCCAAGGTTCTTATCTGTTTGTTTATGCTTGGGCTTTCAGCCACCGAAGTTTATGTTTCCTGTTCATTAAAGTGCTGTGAAATTCCAGTTAAGCTTGTCTCGGCATTCGTTACTGGATGGAGGAGGGGGTCAGAACACATAAGGCTCATGATTGGAGGAAATCTGTTAGCTTGTCTCGGCAACCGACAATTTCGCTCATGAGGCTTGTTTGCAGAGATAAGGTATCAGCAATTTCGCAACCGCAGTTGTCCTCTCTGCCCACCCCCCCATGTATAAGATACCCCTCCATTTTTTGGTAAATATTTTTAAGAAAAAGTATCATCTTATACATGAAAGATACTGTACTTTGTTGTATATTCATCCCATTTGTGACTTCAGAACAACATACCTGTAATATAACAAGAAAGTCCACAATGAAACCTTTATAAAGGTTTACAGTTTCAAACAAATGTTTTAGTTATTGCCCTAACTTTTCTTCTAGAAATAGAAGACCTTAGCTGCCTCTGAAATTGAAATATTTCTTTGGAATTATGCAGGATAGAGGGAATTGGCTACAAATGGAACAAGATTTGCTAGAAATTGTGTTACTTGTGTTTATAAAATAGTCTCTTAGGAGCCTAGCAAGTTAAGTAGTAATCACACGAGTCATTCCGAAAACAATACTTTGAATAAACTCCCCATTAATGAAGGTGATGTACTCAGAAGAAAATCAACAAATGGCCTAATACTAACTAAATCATATTTTCTCTGTATATCTTTCAGCAGTTCAGAAGCATAATGGCAGCACTGAATTATAAATACAGTCAGAATGAACCACCATTGCTTGAAAATAAAAGCATGTTTTATTTGATATATTCATGTTCATACTAGTGTTTAAGATTGTAGAAGAGGTGTGAATGAGAATTAATGTATAGAGCTGCTAGATTTGAGCTGCCAAAATTAGGACAACTACTTGATGGCAGCAAAGAGACTTAGAAAACTTGAATGCTTTGCTGGTGTCATCCTGATTTTTGAAATTCAGAACGTTTAGCCACACCAATATATGATTTAATTATCTTTTCTTCTGTAGGCTAAATACTTAGAATGTGGTGTCCAAATCATAGCTTTATGGATTCTAGAAACACAACTAATTTCAGAAATAAAGCAAGATCATTACTCATGGTTCCACCACAAAACCACGGTAGACAAAAGCGCGCTCGACGAAAGCGCGTACGTGACGTCATCACAGCGCGACGAAAACATCACGCTGTGAGCGGTAAATTTAAAATTAAAGCGAAAACCTTACCCTAACACCCCCCCCAAACCTAACCCTAAACCTTACCCTAAACCTAACCCTTAACCTAACCCTAAACCTAACCCTAAACCTAACCCTTAACCTAACGCTAAACCTAACGCTAACCCTTAACCTAACGCTAAACCTAACCCTAACGCTTAACGTAACCCTAAACCTAACCCTAACCCTTAACTTAACCCTAACCCTAACCCTAAACCTAACCATTACCTTTATGTGAATCGGCTTGCTTTAATTTTATTTTAATTTCAATTTAATTTATTTTTTTATTTTTTTTGTCGCGCTGCTGATGACGTTAGGTACGCGCTTTCGTCGAGCACGGTTTTGTCTACCGTGGTTTTGACGGGTCACGATTACTCACATATACTAGTTCCGCATATCATAATTGGTGATATCTCTACTCATTGTCTAGTCAGTCTTTTCAGACAATATTACATAAACAATTCCAAAGACTGTTAATATGGTTCAATCTAAAACAGCATGGTGACCTATTGGTGAAGACACTCAACTCTGACTAAGAAGGTTGAAGTTCAATCCTAGGTAGCAGAAGATGTTTCTCTCTTAGGATGCAAAGAAAAAACACCTGTGAATGCCACATAGGCTTCAGGAAGGCCATCCAGCCAGTAAATATTCAACTCCATTCACAGGTCCCAAGTCTACCCCTACTTAAGGGATTACAGTATCATAAAAAGAGAGCTAACATGGTTCAATCTATCAGGCTCCCTGACTTACTTTACCTTAATACTATCTATTTTTATTTCAAAAATTTAAGCTAGAAACTAGCATCCTGCAGAGCAGAATGACTGCCCCTATGATCAGCTTTATTGATAAATCTCTCTCTCTGTATCCTTCTAAAAACAATAGCTGGACATAGCCAAATGCTTTCACTAGTAGGAGAGATTAAAAAAATAACAGAATAGCAGGACACATCCTAGGAAGGAGATATTTCCATTTTGTTTTTGTTTTTTACTTAAAAGATGCATAAGCCACATAAGCAGGGCCAGCAGGAAGAATATGCCTCACAACACATTGCCCTGCTATAATCTGGGCAGTTGTACAAGAAATAATTGCCATCTTTGGAATATTTCACCCTACGTGGAATTCTGCCCAATTGTTTAATTTGCTGTGGAAGTTCAGTTTAGACTATCCCTAATGCAGATAACATTGTTTGAAGTGTGAGTCTTCAAATGTGATCTGACACATCACAGCACTTTTTCCTTTTTGTTAATTTTAGGAAATGTTAATGATTAGCTCTAGGGTTTAATTGAAAGAGATTCAAGTCCATGATTTAAGCTTGTACTCAATTGAGCCATTAGAGTTAGAACATTGCCACGGTTTGCTTAATAGCTAACAATAGCTGAATATATATTATCGGTACTAAACAGAAAGCTGAATCTTAATATATTGACCCCTAAAAATATCTAATTAGCTTTCCTTTCTTCATTTGCTGACTTGTAAGATGATGAAGTATAAAGTCTACTGGAAACTTGGACCTGGGAATTAAAATGAACTGAAAAATCAGCATGAGTGGGTTATTTTATTAGGAGGAAACCCTAATTTTATTGAACGTTTGTGCTGAGATTCAATCAGCATAGTGTTTCTATTTAGATGCTCATCAGTTATTACAGAGAAGTTTAGGAAGGTTCTGAGTATCCCTGTGGCATTTGGGTAGGTGAGGAAACACTTTTCTTAAAAGCTTGCAAGCAAAATCAGGATGTTTTCAGTGTTGTGAATCACTGCCCAAGCCTCACCTCTGCTCCAAAGCTTACTGGGGCAGGAGAAGACAATCCCAAAGCGTAGTAGAATGCATTTTTATTTCTTCTGAGTGCTGGAAAAAAAAAGGGAAAATGGAAAGCTGATTCTTTGAACCTTAGTTCCCGTGAGGATAGGCCCTACAGCAGGTTTAAGAAACCTTGTGAGGCAAGAGACACATTTTGAATTTGAAGAGCATTTTGTGAGCATATTTACAAACTGAGGTAGTTTGGGAGAAATGCCAGTTTTACAAAATGGTTGCCATTGTGGGGAAGAGCCCACAGGATTGTGATTATAGACAGCAGCAGGGGTGGGTTTCAGGCGATTCGCTGCGGTCCCCGCGAACCGGTTGGTCGGCAAACCCGGAAGTAAGTAACTTCCGGGAACGCCGAAGGGCCCACCCGCCCGCCCGCGTTTCTTACCCGGTTTTGACGAGTTCTGCGCTTCCACGCATGCGCAGGACGCATACAGCGCCTGCGCGATCCTCCAGGAGCAGCTGGAGCATCGTACAGACGCTAGTACGCATGCGTGCACTGCGCGCGTGCACGAGGACGCTGCCGGCCTCGTTCCAACCGAAACGGTTGGAACGGGGCGAGAAACCCACCCCTGGACAGCAGCCACAATTACTACAAGCAAACAAGCCAAAAGGGTGCTCTCTCAACTATCCCAGCGGCACCTTCTTTGGGCCTGAAGACATTACTGAAGGTGAGATGATGTTAGAGGCTGATGCTTGCTTTGGAAAGGAAGAAAAAATAGAAGAGGAAGAATCCTTTCCTTTCTGCATCTTCTTCTTGCTCTTGCTACTCCTAATTGGAGAAGAAGTGGGGAGATAAATATGTTCAGCTGTGATAGTAGTAGGGATGGCTTTGAGATTGTTAGCAGGCATCTAAGCACTGGGTGGCTTAGTAGCTAAGATGATGAGCTTGTTGATCGAAAGGTCAGCAGATCAGGAGTTTGAATCCCTTGCGCCGTGTCATGGAGTGAGCTCCCATTACTTGTCCCAGCTTCTGCCAACCTAGCAGTTCGAAAGCAGGTAAAAATGCAAGTAGAAAAATAGGCACCACCTATTGGGAAGGTAATAGCGTTCTGGGTGCCTTCGGGATTTAGTCATGCCAGCCATGACTAAATCCCGAAGGCACCCAGATGTCTTTGGACAGCACTGACTCTTTGACTTTGAAATGGAGATGAGCACCATCACCCCTAGAGTTGGGAATGACTGGCACATATGTGCAAGGGAAAGTTTTACCTTTATCTTTAAGCACTGGGGTAGAGATGGATAATGCTCTATTTGACTTGGAAACATTTCTGGATTTTGCTCACTTTGTCCAAACCCAGTCAACACAAACATTTTAAGAAGTCACTTCTTCCCAATCACATTCCAGTGCACATATCTCTGGGGCAGAGCAAGTATCAGTCAGGAACTTGTGGCCATCTAAATTTGTCTTATTATTTTAAAGTTGTTAGCTGAATTATATACCACTCCGAATCATACTACACGGAGGGACATTCAGTTAGTGCTCAACTTATGACCATAATTGAGTCCACAATTTCCACTGATAAGCAAAGCAGTTGTTAAGTGAATTTCTCTTAGTTCAGTACCTTTTTTTGCACAGCTGTTAAGTGAATCACTGCAGTTATGAAATTAACACAGGTGTGAAATGAATCTGGTTTCCCCATTGACTTTGCTTGACAGAAGCTCACAAAAGGTGATCACGTGACCCAGTACACTGCAACCATCATAAGTACATGTCAGTTGCCAAGCGTCTAAATTTTAATCACATGATCACGGAGAGGCTGCAGTGGTTCCAGGTGTGAAAAATGACCGTAAGTCATTTTTTTTCAATGCTCTAAGATCCCTAAATAAATGATTGCAAATCAGGGACTACCTGTATTAGTACTAGAATTAATTAATTAATTAATTACACTTGAATGCTGGAGTACAGTCTCCAACATCCTTTACTATCCGCCCAGTGGTGGGTTTCAAATTTTTTTAGAACCTCTTCTGTAGGTGTGGCCTGCTTTGTGGGAGTGGCTTGCTGGCCATGTGACTGGGTGGGAGTGGCTTGTCGGCCATGTGACTGAGTGGGAGTGGCTTGCCAGCCATGTGACTGGGTGGGCGTGGCCAACTTGTAAAATGGGATGAAACTCAGTTAACAACGCTCTTGCTTAGCAACCAAAATGTTGGCTCAGAAACTCTGGCGTTTGAAGCACACAAGTCTTAAAGCTGTCAAGTTACAAGACACTCGCACCCCTAACCCTTTAGAAAAAAAACCCCAGGGGTGTTCAAACTTGTCAGCTTTAAGACTTGTGGACTTCAACTCCCAGAATTCCTCCTCTCGCTCTTCATCTTGATGATGTGTGGACGGGCAAGGGGGAGGGAGCTGGAACCAGTTCTAAATGGCTCTGTAGATTTGTGGAACCTCTTCTATAGAAGAGGTTAGAACTGGCAGGAACCCATCCCTGCATCCGCCACACTGGTTTGAGCTGTAGCGTTGTAGTTCATAAACGTGATGAGAACTGGAGATTTTCCACCTCCCTTCTAGAAATCAGATTCCATTAACAGCCACCCATTGTGTTAAAATCCCAACACATCTGCATTGTGCTTGTCTTATTGACATTAAATTTCTCATCTGCCATACTCAGTTCTGATTTTCCTATCTTTGATTTGATTTACAGGTTTTAATAAAATAAGTCTGAACATTTAGCAGACGCATATAAAATCAGACCTTGAACAATACAATTTCGCCATTCTATTTATGCATGGAAATCGGATGAGATGGTATTCTTCTTCAGTCTGCCACTTTTGCTTGTAATAAAATGACTGGTTTATGGGAAATAAGGCCGTGCTCTCAGTACTTGACCTAGATTTATGATAGAACTTGTAAAAGTATTTGGTTTCAATAAATCTGATGGATTAAACTCCATTCTTGTTAACATTTTGATAGACATCCGCTTTTGTAGGCATATAATTGCCAAAGGAGCAGTGCAAATATGGCTATTAAAATTAAAATTCAGACATGAAATAGTGCTATCTGCATCTAGCAATATCTATATCAACCTTTTTTATGGTGATCAGGGAAAAAAAACATGACACCTTTTTTTTTTTAAAAAAAAAAAGAACAAAGTGGCTTAATCAAGAACTGAAGTTCTTTTTTAAAAGATGAAAAAAAGTCTATTCTGCTCACCTAAAGCAAAGAAACTTACCTTCTGCAGTATTTAGGTGCTGAGCACTCTCCTGTCTGTCTCATAAGAGGATTATAAAGTGCAAGCTTCAGAATAAAAGGAAATATTAAAAAGAGTTATTAAAACTGACAATTTAATGCAAGCAATGTGGCATTAAACATTTCTTCCCTTCAGTGGCTGATATTGTAAATATAATTTTATTTCACTTGAATGTTGACTGGTCATTCTAAATGAGTGTTTGTTGTAGAAACCTTAGGCTGCCAAAAGTCATAATCCATAATCCAGGTTTGATTGCTTAATTCGGCTTTTGAAGGCTGGCACGAAAGACAAAGATATCTATTTTGTTAGGAATGGCTCTTATTCAGTTCTGCCATCAAGTTCACAGTAACCCAAATTATAAGCAGGTACTATTTAAATGTGACTTAAAGTTTTTAAATATACAGTGGTCTTCTTGCGACATATCCATCCTCAGATGTTGGCGATCATGTTGGCAACCCTATTTTTATCAACAGCTGCACAAAAAAGTGCTGTTGAGTTTTGTCCAAACCAATTCCTTAGATTTTGAAGTCATGATGTTCTTCTTCTGCCCTGACCTCTAATCATTGAAAATTGAAAAGCAAGGATAGGCAACTTGTGGCATCCAGATGTTGCTGAATTAGAGTTCCCAGCAGCCAGCATGGTCAACCGAGAAGGGAATATTGGTGGTCCACAGATTCACTATGATTATTGTCAGATCATGGAAGTTCATCAAGTAAATAAATGCTTGTTCATTCCAACACTGACACTGTATAATAGTGAAAGTTAGACCTTGAAAAAGCAGTAGTGATACCTTTGAGCCTCGATGTTGGAGAAGGGTATACCGGTAGAGGGAAGACGAGGGAGGGAAAGACAACAACCAACAGCATGGTGGATGGACTCAAAACAATGAATGTGCCATTGGAAGACCTGAAAACCAGGTCAATGTAAGATTGTCCTGGGGTAGGTCCATCTATATGGTTATCTATGTGGTTGTTAAGATTCAACACTGACTTGATGGCACATAATCAAATCAAATTGATTAATCCAATTTACTGTGTGGTCTTGAGTTAATACCCAGCTATAAACCTGGGGGACCTTATAATAATGACTTACATTTCCAAATTCTCCAGCCAGCCAGAAGTGCCCATTAGAAATGTTGGATTATAATCCTTGAATACTGGAAATTCTCATTGAAAGCATCTGAAAAAAAAAACAGCAGGTGAGGAAGAGGGGTATATTCTTTTATAAAGTGCAAAAGGATTCTAGAGGCAAAAGGAGATTTGGATCCTGATCTATTAGAAGAAGAAAAATCCCCAGCTTTTTAATATGTATCTGTCTCATCAGTGCAGAGTCATTGCACCGATTGGCATAATTTCTGCATATACTCTCAGAGACAGCAGGAGGGCTGTTAGCCCTCCTCTTCCTGGTTTCAATTGAAACTATACAGAGTGGCTTTTCTGAGCCACTTTGTTGTCTAATATTCCAAAAGTATATTTGTTAAAACAAGATAAGACATGTGAAGTTCTTCATAATACATTAAAGTGAAGCAGAAGGGACTTTTTTTCCCCAACAAGCCATGAATTTTTAAAACTCACTAGCACTATAATATTATTGCTATAAGATGGTTGCCCAGTGTTCTCTCCCTCCATAAACCTGAGAAAGGGAATTCAATCTAAGGAGCCAACCAACAACTGTAATCTAAAATCCATCTGGAAACTGTCTAAACCTTCATTTCGGAACTTCTGATCTTCACTGATATTTTCATCTCAGGGATAGACGGACGAAATTCTATCTTATTGATTAAATATGTCAACACTTCCACGTTATTTTTTATTAGGAGGTGATTGGAGTACGATTAGAAGCCAAGTGGGAATGTGGAACTTTCTTGGTCTTTGCAAAGCTAATCCGGAGAAAATTAAGGCCATATTGTCCGCATGGTTCTGATCACTGAAACTCTTATGAAGGATTTTTTTCCCCTCTCATTTATGGTATATGAGGATAGTAAAATCACTGGCGTGAGTTTAATGACGTCCCAATTCTACTGGGTAGATTAGTTCTTTGGTTTCTAGAGATATATCAAGCGGAAACATTGGGGTGTAGAATATAAAAATTACTTATTTACTAAATCCATCCAATCTGCATGCAGCTCAGGGCACCTTACATAAATAAAAGCAACAAATAAAATGGCATCAAATTTTACTTGAATGAAGGCTTTGAGGGATTCCGAAGGGCATTCAGCTATGCTTCACAATAATTTATCCTCCTTTTTTTCAACACTCTGTTATACCAGTAGCATGTCTTGTACTACTGAGTTACATCTACTCAGTAATAGTTTCTTGATTGGAGGGCTCTCACAAAGGCTGCTATATAGTTTAAATCAGTGGTGGGTTTCAAAAATTGTTCGAACCTACTCTGTGGGTGTGGCCTCCTTTGTGGGAGTGGCTTGCTGCCCATGTGACTGGATGGGAGTGGCTTGCCGCCCATGTGACCGGATATGAAGATGCCGACGACACTTCTCAGAA